>NC_057794.1:322615336-322654750 GCF_018294505.1 Triticum aestivum
AGTGGAGTGCCACGTGGCGCCCTCTGGTTGGTCGAGGGGGGCAGCGAACGCGTCCGGCCAGCGGCGGACATGTCCGGCGGCGCGAGGGGAGCGGGGCTAGGGTTTGGACCCGTGATTTTCGGAGGGGGGCATATATTTATAGGTAGAGGGAGCTAGGAGAGTCCAAATGAGGTGCGGTTTTCGGCCGCGCGATCGTGATAGAACGGCCGAGAGGATGGAGGGGGTTTGGATGGGTTTTGGGACAATTTGAAGGGGTGTTGGGCTGCAACACACACGAGGCCTTTACGGTTCCTCGGTTAACTGTTGGAGTATCAAACGAAGTCCAAATGGCATGAAACTTGACAGGTAATGTACCAAGGCCGCTTGTCAAATCTCGGTCCAATCTGAAAACATTTAACACCCGCACACGAAAAGAGGCAAAAGGGGGCGCCGGAGGACGTAGGAGTGCCGGAATGCAAAACGGATAACGGGGAAAATGCTCGGATGCATGAGACGAACACGTATGCAAAAGCGATGCACATGATGACATGATATGAGATGTATGACATGGACAAAATGCAAAACAAATACAAAACCCAACCATGAGGGAATATCATAACTTAGAGCTGAAAATGGCAAGAGTTGGAATACAAATATGGCAAGTTACATACGGGGCGTTACACAACAAGTGTCAAATCAAAGTATGAAATGGTCAGGAATGAGACGAACTTATTTGTGATGAAAGGCAACCAGACACCCCAAGCCCTCTATTAAAGATTTACCACCCTTGTGGTCAAACTACAAAACTTTGGGTGTGAGAAAAACAATGATTGATTCGTTGCCATCAAGTTTCTTGGAGCATGAGTTCCCCATTTCCCATCCATGGTGTTCAACACTCAACAAATGGAAGACTATGTCACTTCGGTTCCTAATGATATTCTTTCCCATTTTGTCACCTATGATGATATGGCCGAGAACATCAAGATGACTCTTGCCATGGATTGTGGGATCAAGAAGCCTAAAATAACTTTTTGGGCCAAACAATTTCAAGTCCGAGAAGAAAGTGAAGACGAAGAAGAGGAGTTCCATGAGTGTCCTACTCAAGACGACTTCAATGAAGATTTGACTCTCTTTGTCGAGAGATATAGAGGAGGAGGATTCAATAAAGGTAACAAGTTTTTCAAGGGAAAATCAATAAATTTCTACAATTGTGATGAAGCCTGACACTTCGCTGGAAATTGTCCCTATGAAAAGAGATATGGTAGAGGGATATGTCAAGAAAGAGATGAAGCTCGTCACAAAGTTACTAATCCCAAAGAACACCGAGATCTGTAATGGAAAGGTGTTTGTTGTTCGCACCACCTACATGTTCAAGGACTTATATAGTGAGGATATTGTTATGGGAATGGCCATGGTAGCCCTACTTGCCCCCACCAAGCCTGAATCTGTCTTTAAGTATGAATACTCAATGTTGGAGATGTGGCCTATAGGCAAACATGTGATGATGATATTTCACTATGCATTCATGAGTTATTTGTATTGTCCTTGAACATCATAGCTGATATGTATCAAAAATTACATGACTTGTTTGGTGAGACTATATATTGCATGATGGTTGTTCTTGTAGGATCGAAAGTATGTCTAGAGGGGGGGGGTGATTAGACTACTTGACCAAATAAAAACTTATCCTTTTCCCAATTTTAGTTCTTGGCTGATTTTAGCAACTTTGGACAAGTCAAGCAATCTTAACACAATTCAAGCAAGCATGCAAAGAGTATATGAGCAGCGGAAAGTAAAGCATGCAACTTGCAAGAATGTAAAGGGAATGGTTTGGAGGATTCAAACGCAATAGGAGACACAGATATTTTTGTCGTGGTTTCGATAGGTGGTGCTATCGTACATCCACGTTGATGGAGACTTCAACTCACGAAGGGTAACAGTTGCGCGAGTCCACGGAGGGCTCCACCCACGAATGGTCCATGAAGAAGCAACCTTGTCTATCCCACCATGACCGTCGCCCACAAAGGACTTGCCTCACTAGCGCTAGATCTTCACGAAGTAGGCGATCTCCTTGCCCTTACAAACTCCTTGGTTCAACTCCACAATCTTGTCGGAGGCTCCCAAGTGACACCTAGCCAATCTAGGAGACACCACTCTCCAAGAAGTAACAAATGGTGTGTTGATGATGAACTCCTTGCTCTTGTGCTTCAAATGATAGTCTCCCCAACACTCAACTCTCTCTCACAGGATATGAATTTGGTGGAAAGAGGATTTGAGTGGAAAGCAACTTGGGGAAGGCTAGAGATCAAGATTCATATGGTAAGAATGGAATATCTTGGCCTCAACACAAGTGTAGGTGGTTCTTTCTCAGAAAAAGTAAGTTGGAAGTGTAGGTTTGTTCTAATGGCTCTCTCCACGAATGAAGAGGTGGTGGAGGGGTATATATAGCCTCCACACAAAATCTAACCGTTACACACAACTTGCCAATCTCGATGGGACCGAATTAATAAACTCGGTCAGACAGATTCAGCAAAGCTAGTGACCGTTAGGAGTTTCGATGGGACCGGCATGCAACTCGGTAGGACCGATATGGTTAGGGTTAGGGCATAACGTAATCTCGGTGAGAACGATTACACAAACTCGGTGAGACCGATTTTGGTAATAAGCTAACCAGAGAGTTGGTCAGGTAAACTCGGTGGGACCGATCACTCATTTCGGTGAGACCGAAACGTTACGAAAGAGAAATAGAGAGTTTACATTGCAATCTCGGTGGGACCGATCACTCATCTCGGTAAGACCGAAATGTTATGAAGGGAAACAGAGAGATTACAATCCCATCTCGGTGAGACCGAGATCCCTATCGGTGAGACCGATTTACCTAGGGTTTGTGGCAGTGGCTATGACATTTTGAACTCGGTGGCACCGGATAGAAAGAATCGGTGGGGCCGAGTTTGACTTTGGTTTAGGTCATATGTGGATCTGAGAAGGTAGTTGAGGGCTTTGGAGCATATCACTAAGCATTTTGAGCAAGAGCCTCATTAAGCAACACCTCATCCCTCCTTGATAGTATTGGCTTTTCCTATAGACTCAATGTGATCTTGGATCACTAAAATAGATAATGTCCAGTCTTGAGCTTTGAGCTTGAGCCAATCCTTTTGTCCTTAGCATTTTTAGGGGTCGACTTTTCTCATGCATGCCATGCCAATCATTGAGCTTTCTTGAGATATTAATCTTGAAATAGCATTAGCTCAATGAGCTATATGTTGTTAGGAATTACCAAAACCACCTAGGGATAGTTGCACTTTCAATCTCCCCCTTTTTGGTAATTGATGACAACATATAGATCAAAGCTTTGACAAATGATAATCAGAGTGAAAAACATTGTCACTTTGAGAAGTATGTGAAAAGCAAGAGCTCCCCCCTAAATTTGTGCATAATTTAAGATTTGCTTTGGACTGCAAATGCACAATGAGTTAGGAACATGAGTTACTCTTCCATGTCACATACATCTTGGTTGAGCACTCAAAATGATAATAATGAAATACATCCACTCATCACCAAGCAAAGTGAATGATCATATAAAAGGATAATGTCATCCAACAAGCATTAAGGTAGCATATGATCAAACACATGATCATCCAAGTATCACACAAAAGCATAAAGTATCGCAAACAAGCAAATAAACAAAGTTCAACCACCAAACAATAAGAGAGAATAAAAAGCAACACTCTCTCTCGAAGCCTATGATCTATACATTTTCTCCCCCTTTGGCAACAAGTTACCAAAAAGTTCATAAAAAATGCATAGTGCTAGATCGACTCTCAGGCTTGGTCTTCAGGTGGTGGTGTAGATAACACGCCAATGACGAAAGCATCAGTTGATGTAGATGGAGCTGGTGGAGTGGGTGCTGGAGCTGGTGGCACTGAAGCTGTAGCTGGTGCAGATGAAGTTGCTCTGGTGTCTGTAACAGGCACTACAGCAGATCTCTGTCCTGTGGGCACTCTAGCAAAAGCATCAGTGGTAGACTTGCCCTTCTTCTCCTGCACTTCATCCTGAAGTTGCTCAACAACTGGCTGGATCTCAGTGACCTTTACATCTAAGTCATATAACTTCTGCTCCATGATCCTCTCCAAGCTCTCCTGGTTTTGAGTCAGGGTGGCCAATCCCTTCTCAATCCTCAGAGTGGTGGCAATCAAGTAGCCAAGCTGATCTTGCTTTCTCTTCAGAAGATACTGAGATGCCTCATCAATGGTTGGCATCTTTGCATCCTTTTCAGCCCTTGCCTTCTCCCTCTTTGCTTGTGCTTGCACAGAAGATGGTTCATTTTCATCCATCACCACATTGTTGTCCTCAAAGTCTGGGTAGATGGGCATGTGTTCCTTGTCCAGGAGATATGTGCCAGTGCCCATATTGGAGTTGATTAACTCCTGGATCTGTGGGGCATACCCACAACTCCTCTTCTGATATGCAGCTGTTCTCTTTATGGTTTCCACAATTAGGCTCATGACTTTGAACTTTTGAGGCACATAAAATATGTGAAGCAGGTTAATTACGTGGCCTCTGATCATCTTGTGATCACCTGACTTTGGCAAGTGAGTGTGCCTGACGATCCAGTTGATTGTTGGCAAGCCTGACAGAAGGTAATGTACTGATCCAAACTTGTGTGTCTCAAGAGCAGCATCTGGGATCTCTTTGTACATATGTGCCATGGTGTTGTGATCCTTCTTCTTCTTGGCATAGACATCCAAGTCATCTTCACTCTCCTCGGGAGCATTGGTCAATTTTGCCCATTCTTCAACCGTTGACTGGTACCTAGTACTTGCAGACATCCAGACAATCCTTCCATCTGGGTAGAAATGAGTTGTGGAGTAGAACTGCATAATAAGCTCATCATTCCACTTTGTGAGCTTATGAGCCACAAACTCATTGACTCCACATGCCTTGAAGCTGTCATATACACCAGGGAAGTGATCCTCATTTTCCTCAATGAATCCAATCAACCCATCTCTCATGTCACACACCATGGGCTTCTTGTCAAGTAAGATGGTCTCATAGAAGTCCTGCTGTTCCTTTGTATGGAACCTGTAGTCCACATCAGTCCTTCTCCTGGTGGCATATGGATCAGACTCTCTCCATAGCCTTAAACCTGAATCCTTCATGATTTTCATGTTCTCTGCAACTGGGTGAGCATCATTGTGATCTAGAATTTTGGGCTTCAACTTTCTCAAAATGACAGAATCATCATCTTCTTCAGCAGCTTGAGGCACTCGGGCCTTGTTCTTCTCCTCAGCAGGGATGTTCCTGGTGCTCCTCTTGGGTTTTGGCTTTGGAGCTGGAGCAGCAGTCTTAGGAGCAGTTTTGCGCTTAGATGGAATAGCCCCTGCCCTTATAGCATCTCCCATAATCTTTTGAGCTTTGGGTGCTGGTGCTGCATCCTCTTCCTCTTCCTCTTCTTCAGAATCTTTCATTATTGAGGATCTGCCAAGCACTCTGGCAGTGGTCTTCTTGACCCTTTCCTTCCTTTTCTTTTCTGCCACAACCTGCTCTTTGGGTGCAGATCCCAAAGTCTCTTGAGTGGATGTTCTGACTTTTGACATGGGGACTCTCTTGGCAGGAACCTTTTGCTTCATTCCTGGCTTAGTGGCAGCAGCTGTGCCATATTCCTTTTTCAGGACTTTCCTCTTTGAGGTGGCCTCTTCCTCAACAGCCACATAGTCCTCATCCTCAGAATCTGAGGTTTTCTTCTTTCTGGTCCTAGTGGCTGCCTTAGGCAAGTTGCTGGGTGTTCTCCTACTTCCCTCATCATAGCTGCTAGAGGGGCTAGTGCCCTCACTCATGTTCACTTGCTCCTCAGACTTGTTCTGTCTGTCACTCTGATGTGACATGATGTAAACACTGACAACAGACCCTGTGAATAGATATAGATGAGATAGATTGGATGAGCATCACAAAGTACAGAGGTTTTTGCAAAAGAATGAGTTAAAAACTTAGTTTTAGTTTTCCACATAAAGCATTTCGGATCTACCGATTTGAAAACTCGGTGATACCGAAGCAGCTTTTGGAACCTAAACTAGTGAACTCGGTCAGACCGAGTCACAGTTCGGTGGCACCAAGACTGCTAGGGTTTCACAAAGTATTGAACTCAGTCACACCGATTTGCAATTCTCGGTCAGACCGAGAATCACATGTGCAATGGCCTTAGCCAAATCGGTGGAACCGATTTCAACAAGTCGGTTGGTCCGAGATGGTTTCGACGGAAACCTAACCCTAAATTTTCAATCCATGACTAAACTACGGAGTGATTTCGCTTGATAGAATGATCTCAATCGTGGCAAGATACATGGCAAAACAATGTGCTAAGAATCGGAGGGGGGATAGCACAAGGATCAAGTCCATACCCTAAGTGTGGCGATGGACTTGCTACGGCGGCAACGGAGGAGACGATTCTTGTTGACGGCGGCGGAGACCAGCAGCGGGAGGCAGCTGGCGATGAGGAGGATGATCCGGAGACCCAGGGAGGTAGAGCAGGCTGAGCGCGGGCGAAGGGATTCGGAAATTTTTCCAAATTTTGGCCCGGGGATATATATATAGCTTGACCCTGTCGGTGTGACTGAGTGGAACAACTCGGTGGCACCGAGATTCATAACTGCAAGCAGTTACTGAAACTCGGTGTGACCGAAAAGTTCAAATCGGTTGCACCGAGATTGAAAACCTAGATCGACTTAGTGATCTCGGTATGACCGAAATGGATGAATCAGTCAGACCGAAACACACAAAGAAGTTTTGGATTTTTAAGTCTATGACGAATCGGGGACTCTGAGTGCTCCTCACACAGAGTGGTTCGAATCTGACTTGATCAAACTTTGTGATGTAGCATGAATAGAGTTTGAGACAAGAAAAGCATAGATAGCTAGAGAATGTTCTTAGGCATTCTTGTCCATCCACTTGGAAAAAGAAACAGGAACCAAACAATCAAAACAACAAGTGGATGTCCTTGAATGAGTAAATTATGCAACCAACATGCTCACACAATAAAATGGCAAATGAAATATGTGGCAAAGCATGCACAACCAATTCTAGAATCTATCAAGCAATTGGCGATGACTAGGTCATCTATATATGAGTATATTGACTTAGAGTCAAATGAGAACATTTGATCATAGGTCATACTCATCGTTTAAGCACAAATGGGGTTACCATTTTTACATAAAGCGTTGTTGTGTTCACACCATTAGAGTTGCTTTAGCTCAATTTTAGAGTAAAGCTCCCCTTAGATGTGAGATCCCCCCTAAGAGGGATGAACTAACCTTGGGTTTTGTCGATGATGACTTCATGTAGGTGTTGAAGATGTGGATGCTCAATTTTGATGTAGATCATTTGGAGCAATCCTTTGGAGTGAGTTGCACTTTCAATACCTACACGGGTTAGTCCCACAAGGAACAAACAAGGATATCCAAAGACATAGAGTGATGCACACACATGATGATGTATATGAAAGCATTAGGTTACCTTGTCCCTTGTCTTACCAACAAGAGGGTTTGTGACTCCTTGAACTAGTGCAAGATGTGGAAGTTGATTGCACTTGTTTTTGCCAAAATGATAAGAGTGAAGTATGTTGGCGGAGTCACACTCAAGAACTCTCTAGTTCTTCTTCTTCGGGATCCACATCATCTTGATGGGAATCCTTGGAGTTGTAGTCGTGCTTGATGAAGTAGAACTTGATGTAGTCTTGGGAACCCACTTGACTAAGGCCTTGGGTGCTTCTTTAAATGCATCAATTTCCCCTTGAAGCTTATCATTGCCTTTTTGCTTGTGGTCTTGTGGTGGAAGATCATCTTGAGCTTGTGTCCCTTTAAAGGAAGTAGGATCATACTTCTCTTGTTGAGGAACAAACTTCGTCTTGGGGTATTGATCTTCTTCCCACTCAACTCCATTGGCATTGAACTTTCGTTCAAAACGAACACCTTAGTTCTTTCGGTGCCTTCCTTGCTTGCGTACAATTTCCTCGAATTGCTTACTCCCGACAAGTCTCTTATAAACACCTTTCTCTATAATTCCCTTCAATAAGAAATTTTCTTGCTCAAGTATAACTTGGCTAAGAGAATCATTAGTGGAATCAAGAGAACTACTAGAAGCAACAGCATTGGATTTATCATGAATATTGTCACTACTAGAGGAAGAATCTTTCTTGTTCTTGTTACTAGACTTGACTTGAGGCATGTAAGTGGATAAGAGTAAACGCTTGGCAATGTAAGAAGAACTTTTCTTGCGAAGATCATCATTGACCGCCTTTAAGAACTCAAGCTCTTGCTCAAGGTTGAGCTTTTCAAAATGTAATTTCTCATGAGTCCTTAAAAGTTCTCGATGATCTCCTAAGATAGTTTCATGAGCCAACTTAAGAGTGTTTAGTTGTTTAGTTAGAAACTCAATCTTCTCCTTATCATTGTCATTTGTCTTATCTTGATTAGCATGATTAATTGACGTTTCATCATAGTATTCATCACTATAGTTGTCAACAAGTAAATCATCATCACCTAACAAGTCATCTTCATCACTATTGAAATCAACATACTCGGGGTGTGATACCTTTGGGCCTTTAGCCATGAAGCATCTTCCAAGTCCTTCATTTGGTGAATCAAATATGTCATAGGAGTTGGTTGACACAAGTGCTAGACCGGCAACACCTTCATCTTAAGTATATTCGGAGTCGGAGTGATAGCTTCTCTCAGAGTGATTGTCGGAGTCGGAGCCGGATACCCATTCACCAACATGAGCTTGATGTCTTCGTTTTGTGTAGCTCCTTGCTGACTTGTCCTTCCTTTCCGAATCTTTGCTTCTCTGGGATGTTCTTCATTCATAATGGTCATCTCTACTCCTTGACTTGGAACTTCTCTCTTTGCTTCTACTCTTGTAGAACTTGTTGAAGTCCTTCACCATTAGGCTCAATTCTTCATTGAAGGTTTGTTTCTCACTTGATGATGTGGGAGCTTCACATGAGGCTTTGTAAGCACCACTTGACTTGTTATGGAGCTCCTCCTTATCCTTGAGTGACATCTCATGAGCAAAAATTCTTCCATTGACTTCTGTTGGCTTGAGATCTTTGTAATTGGGCATCATTTGGATCAATGTGCATATGGTATCATATTTTCCATCCAAAGCTCTTAGGTTCTTCTTGATGATGAATTTGTCGGTCATCTCTTCACTTCCTAAGCCGGCGATCTCATTTGTGATAAGAGCAAGCCTAAAGTACATTTCAGTGACACCTTCACCATCCTTCATTTTGAACTTGTCAAGCTGACTTTGAAGCACATCCAACTTGGATTCCTTGATGGAGTCGGTACCTTCGTGCATATCAATTAAAGTATCCCAAATTTCCTTTGCATTCTCAAGACAGCTGATTTTGTTTAATTCTTCAGGGCACAATCCGTTGAAGAGGATATCACAAGCTTGAGCATTGTATTGTAGCATCTTCAAATCTTCCGCGGTAGCTTCACGGTTCGGTTCTCTCTGTCGGCGTTCTAGGAATGGGGGTCCCCAGACTTGCCTGCCTGCGGCCTGCGGCGTGGCTCAGGTGGGGGCCCAGTGCGACCCATCTTCATCAGCCCAAGCTCAAGACCCTCGCGAGGGTCCAAGCCTCGCGGGGCGGACAACAGGAAGCTTCCTCAAGAGCGGCCTCATCAGGCAGGCTCGCGAGGAGGCGGAGAGATCAATGCAAGGGTACCTCGCGAGGATCCCATGATGCAAGCCATGACGATCAAGGCCAGGAGGGCGCCAGGCGGGCGCCGGCCTGCGCGGGGTCCTTGTTTCCCCTTTGGTGCAAAGGGGGCAAGCACAGGCCAAGGTATCAGGCAAAGATTATCATTCCGGTGCAACGAGACCAAGACCAGCCGGACGGCCAGACGGAGGTCACCGTGGAGCCCAAGACGGCGTCATTGGCAGTTCTTTTGGCATCCGAAGACCACCTTTGGCCAGGATAACTTGTACTAGATGTTCCCCTTCAAAATGGCCAATTGTTGGTGCCCTTCCCGCTCAATTATTTGGGGAGAGGCCCAGGGCCTCTATAAATAGAGCTAGCCTCCACAAAGAGAGGGAGGCGGAGAAGAGAGGGGAGAAACCCAGTAGAGACTAAGTAGAACACACCGCACCAACTCAAGAACACCCCTCGCGAGGCTGTTCTTCCCTTGTACTGTCTATCATCAGCCCCAGAGGCAATCCACCACAGCACACACTAGAGTAGGGTATTACACCACAACGGTGGCCCGAACCAGTATAAACCTCGTGTCTCTTGTGTTGATTCATCATTTTCATCTTAGTTCACACGAGAGGATCGTACGTAGATCAGTAGGGGAGAGATCTCCGCGCGCACCCCAGTGTTCGAACCTCAAGGGTCTGCTGGAACCCGAAATCCGACATTTGGTGCGCTAGGTAGGGGTGCGCCGGAGTCCTTCTTCCTCCGCGTCGCGTTTCGCCGCTTCGCCACCCAGATGTCAAGCAACCGGGCTGCCAACGCCGACCGCTAGGCGGCGTGGCCCGCCCACGCCGTGTCGCCGTCTCAGGACGACCTCAACCTTGCGCCTCAGGCAGCTCGTGCTCCGCAGGGCGCTGCGGGATGCGGGTGACGCGGCCAGACGCCGCCTGCCCTCACGCCACGGCAGGTGCGGGCCGCAGCAAGGGCCTCGAACCACGCCGCTGCCACGGCACCATACACCCGACGGGAGCAGGCGAACTCCAGGGCCGCACTCACGGTGGCCCGAGAGCTACTACGGTGCCGCTTGCTAGAAGGCGGCCGCGACGTGTTGTTGGAGCGAGTGGCCGAGCTCCTGGACGCCGCCGCCTCAGGAGCGCCCCCTTTCTGCATCCAGCTGCCACCCCAGATCCAGGACAGGTCGCACGACGGCATTATGCGCGCCCACGCGATTTCAGGCAGGCCCCAGGGCTGGTCCAGCGCCAACACCTCTGCCAGCGCGGGCGGCTGATCGCGCCGGCCCTTCCCTAGGCTGGCGAAGGGATGCACGCCGCGGCCTTTGGCCTCGGCGGACCACCGCGTCATCACATACAAGGCGACGCCCTAAGCCAGACTACGTGGCATGCGGGGCGCTACAGCGAGGTCGACGAGGTGGTTGCCCCGGAGGCCTATGTACCCCGCATGGTGGATCAAGGGTGCGAGCTGGAAGAAGGTCACGGCTCATTCCTCGGGCTCGGCTGGGACGAGGAGGCGCCGGAAGCCGAGCTCTTTCAGGAACCCCAAGAGAGCATCGACAATCGCGCCGACAGCAGCAACTATCGGGTACCACTCATCCCTCAGGAGCAAGCTTACGCTAACCATGGGTCGCAGGAGGTACAGGTCGCCGCAGCGGATGGCTGCCCCAACGCTGCAGCCTCTTATCCCTCGGGAGGGGGGCGTAGGGGGCTGCAGGAAAGGGGACGAGATCCGGGCTCACCCTCGCGGCGGTCAGGTCAAGGTGTTCTCAGGAGGTAGGCCCTCTGTTGGGGAGGTGCCCCATGGCCTACCCCTGACGGAGGACCCGTGGTCGTTGGGGGAACTGCTGGCGACCGCTCTACCCCATTGGCGTCATCCTTGGTTTCCGGTCGCCGTCAATGGCGGCAGAGTGAGGCGCAAGGCGGGGCCCTCGTCTGGCGATATGAAGCATGGCCGGTACCTATGAAGAAGGCCCAGTGCCTGTGAAGCTCGCTGCCCCGTGACACTCTCCCGTAATAATGAGTGGGGCTGTACACTCCCCGGAGTCTTAGGAGCGCCGGGCCATGCCCTGGGGCTCCCGCCCACGCCCAGTGGCAGCACTTAGCTCCGCGCTGGTGAGAAGACATCGAAGACTAGACTAGGTGCCGGACGCGGCTTTTTTGCTTTTCTTCTGCCTTTTTGCTTTTTTGCTTATTCCTTGTCGGCAAGTTTCTTCAGTTTGGATTTAAGTTGGATTTGAGTTCGAAGCTTGCGTGCATTTCGGGGAGGGGGTGTTTAGTATCGTTTGAGCAATCTCTCGTGTTCTGGTATCGGATTTACGCCCTAAGCTAGCGTCAGCTGCCCCCCCCCTCATGAGCCCCTCGTGAGCCGGGCCGGGCCAGGCACACCTACAGCCGGGACCACTGTCTCCGCACCCTCTCCGGAGGTCCTCATCACAGGATCAGCAGATTAATCGAGGGACGCCGGAGGCGTAGCATCCCCCCGCAGACCCGCTCAGGGCACACCAGGGCCGGAAGGTAAATGAATCAACTGAACCATCACCGGGCAAGCGACTAAACTCACGCATAACATTGTGTGCACCAGAGTATGGATTACAAATCTTTACATGAGGGGCCTCCCCTCCCAAAATGCTCTTATATTCTTCAGGGCCAAGCCCGAGTCTTCTTCATGCAGGATAAATTGCAGAGACATGCGGTCAGTCGGACATATCGCTCACCGCGTCTTCTGGGGCATCCTCGGAAGCGTCACTGGCATCACTGACGTTGTCGCCCCCACCACCTGCGTTTCCGTCAGCGCCAGGCTCATCTATAACGCCGCCTTCGTCAGCGCCCATGACCACACCACCGTCATCAGACACGAAGGCCCTGACGAGGGCGTCCACGTTGTTCTCCACCCACTACGCCAGGTCGCCCCGAATAGCTATGGGCACAGGCGCGATGGTAGCGTCAAAGTCGAAGTGGGGGTCCACTCCTGCAAATGGCTGAAGACACGGGGGAAGGCACACCTGAGCAGGGCTAGGCCGCTCTCCTCAACAAGCCCGCAGGCTCTCTCGGAACGATCCTCCAGAAGCGTCACCACGTCAGTGAAGAACCGAAGATTGCCTGCGTAGCTGGCCTCGTGCGGCTCCTTAGCGGCAGCCTCGCAAATTTTGCCTAAGGCTGAGTTGGCCCTCTCCCTGAGCGTCTGAAGCATGGGAGCATGCTCGTGCTCCAGAACCCTCCGCTGGTAGATCTCGTCCTCGTTCTACCGCGCGATGGCCTCGGCGTCATCGACCCTCCATTGAAGAAGAAGCAGCTCTGCCTAGGAAGAGGACAGCTCCGCCTGTGCCGCACCAAGGGCGGCTGCGGAGGAATCCGCACGCCGCGTCTCTTCAACCAGCTTGGCCTTGATGGCCGCTGTCCTGCCCTCAGCCTTGGCCCCGATCAGCATCAACCTCACCTCATATTCGGGCTCGAGGACCGAGCGAGCTCCCGCCACACGGCAGTCGACCTCTTCCTGGACCCGGGCTTCGCGCGCCGCAACATCGTCCTCCGCCTGGGCCGCCAGGAGCTCCCTCGTCTCCAACCGCTCCAGGTCAAGGCTGCGCTCGGCGGCCTCGAGCGTCAGCGCCTCCTCGCGCCTCTGGAGCTCTGCCCGGTCGACGGCGGCCACCTGCATTGACCCAAGGGCCGCGTGGCGCAGCTTTATTTGCTGCTCCAGGGAGTTGCTCCGGGCTTGGAGCTCCCATATGCGCTCCTCCGCATCCTTGCGTCGTCGGTCTGCCTCCCGAGCCTCCTCGACGGCCCGGGAGCAGGCCTCCCGCGAAGCCTCTAGCGACGCTTCGACCTTCGCGTTGTCGAGGTCACGTTGATGACACGCGAGGGCAATGGAAACCTTCAGCTTGCGCCTCTCCTCAGCAAGGCGCAAGCCTTCAGCCTCGAGGCGCGCATCCTCGGCAGCAAGCTCTGCTCCGACCCGGTTCACCGCGTTCGCCGCCCCCTGGAGGAACTCTTCACGAAGGGCACGACGCTCCCGAGCGCGCCTGAGCACATCTTCCACATCACCCTCTTCCGCTGGAGCATGCAGAGGGCCCCGAGGCGGTAAGCCCCCTCCAGGCGTGGGGCAGGGGGCTGCCGCCCCAGCCATTGCCGGATGGACCGCCCTGAGAGTCCGGCCAGGCGTTGATCCACCCACGGAGGAGGAGCCAAGGACAGACCTCAGCCATTTGCCTTCTATGACCAGAGAAGAGGCGCGGGGCAAGCCTGACGCGCCCCAAGAAGACTCGCGAAGAAAGGGCATCGGGCGAGCAAGCTCGAGGCGCCATATGGAGCACATCACTCCACCAACCAATCCAGCGGCGAGGGCGCCACCCGAGCTCGGCGGACCCGGAGCCAGCGAAGGGGGCGAAGCTGTGGGGGCCGGCTCCTGGGTCGACTCGGCGGACTCAGCTAGGCGGGACTTGAAGGGCCACGATCAGCCGCAAGGATAATAGAGCAAATGAGCAGGGAAAGAAGAAGGCTTACTCATCCATGGCAAAGTACTTCCTGCGCTTCAACAAGCGGCAAGGGCGGTCGATGCCGCCTGAGGCCTCCTTCCTCTTGCGAAGGGCCTCGAAATCTACACGAAACCGACCCAAGCGCCTGGGGCGGGGGTCGGCCTGGGGCGCAGAAGAAGCCTCAGGATTGTCGGTGCCGGAGGAGTCAGCTTTGGGGGCACCATCGGGCGTCGCCTCGTGAAGAACGGCTGGGGGCTCGGGAGCCCCAGCCTTAGGGGCCGAAGCCCAAAACCCTGCATCAACCGCCGCCCCAGGGCAGGCCTCGGGAGACGTCGCCTCCGAGGCTTCACGCGGCGCCACCACCCTGACATCAGCCACCTCAGCTCCCATCGACTCTCTCCCCGCTCTGTCGCCCGAGGAGGGACCGCCGTGGGCGACAGGGGGAACAACCACGACAACTGGGTTCTCGCGTGGCCCCGTGAGGCCAGCCGGGCGCAGCCCCCACTCGTCGAAGCTGGGCATCTGCTTCATGAAATCAGCCCTGCCGGAAAAAGGTACAGAAGGACACCACCGCTCTATAGGCTGCCTGGGGAAGGATCACCAGTCAAGATCCAAAGCACCGTCCGCAGCACTTTGGGCACCAAATCCTCCTCCTGAAGCCGAATGCGGTCTCCGCGCCCCGCAAAGTCCCACATCCGGTGAGAGTGGCGCTGGAGAGGAGCAACGCGACATAGAAGGAACTCCCTCACCACCTTGGGTGCTGTCACATTGTGCGCCCTCAAACTTTTGAAGCGGCGCTAGACGAAAGCGAGCCGGGGGCTCGCGAGCGGTTCATGACCCCAGCCTGGGTTGGGAACAGCAGGTAAGGTCGGGTGCGAGAGCAAGGGGCTGGGCACCCCGACGTCCACATACAGCCACCGCTCTGTGAACTTGGCCTGAGAAGGCGGAAGGCCGAAGTCAATCCCTGAAGCAGCCGTCTCAGGCACGGCGAAGAAGCTTACACACCCCGAGCATTGAGTGGGATCACTCAGGCACAGAGAAAAAAAGTGGCGCAGCAGGGCAACAGAAGGAGGGATGCCTATCATCGCCTTGCACACGAAAGCAAATACAGCCAAAAGGGTAATGGACTCTGGCCCGAGGTGCATCATGTGGATCTGATAATGGGAGAGCACAACATTGAAAAAAGCAAAAAAGGGGGGAATCAGACCCACCCATAAGGCATCAGCGAATAATCGGACCTCCGTGACGGTCCTAGCAAGAAAGGCGTGGGATGTGGGCCAAACTGTGGTCGGCCGCACTCGTTGAAGATGGAAGCAAGGGCGGAGTGGACCTTGTCCAAGGCTTCCGGGTTGAGTATGATTGACCGATCGACGGCGGGGGCTGCCGCTGTAGGTGCGCAGGACGAAGGCACGGGCTTCTTCCCCCTTCCCTTCTTCGTCGGCGCCATGGCGTTGGGGAAGGGGAAGAGCTCGAGCCGGATTGGCGGCGGAGGTTGGAGCTCGGAGAAGAAGGAAAAGTAGGAGGCGAGCGGGCAGCCAAAGGAGGAACAACTGTGTGCAACTACGGGTCCGCTTAGCCGGGCGCGTAGCAAGGCGTCGTGGGAAGTGCAGACGCCCACGTCCAATCAACCGCCACCGGCGCCCAAGGCCGCAGGCTGTTAGGGCCCGCGGCGCTTCGTGCTTGCCCCTTCTCTTCTCTGCTAAGCCAAGGCCGAGCGCGCCTTAGGCCCGGGGGCTACTGTCGGTGTTCTAGGAATGGGGGTCCCCAGACTTGCCTGCCTGCGGTCTGTGGCGTGGCTCAGGTGGGGGACCAACGCGGCCCATCTTCATCAGCCCAAGCTCAAGACCTTCGCGAGGGGCCAAGCCTCGCGGGGCGGACGACAGGAAGCTTCCTCAAGAGCGGCCTCATCAGGCAGGCTCGCGAGGAGGCAGAGAGATCAATGCAAGGGTACCTCGCGAGGATCCCATGATGCAAGCCATGACAATCAAGGCCAGGCGGGCGCCAGGCGAGCGCCGGCCTACGTGGGGTCCTTGTTTCCCCTTTGGTGCAAAGGGGGCAAGCACATGCCAAGGTATCAGGCAAAGGTTACCATTCCGGTGCAACGATACCAAGACCAGCCGGACGGACGGACGGAGGTCACCGTGGAGCCCAAGACAGCGTCATCGCCAGTGCTTTTGGCAGCCGAAGACCACCTTTGGTCAGGATAACTTGTACTAGATGTTCCCCTTTAAAATGGCCAATTGTTGGCGCCCTTCCCGCTCAATTATTTGGGGAGATGCCCAGGGCCTCTATAAATAGAGCTAGCCTCCACAAGAGAGGGAGGAGGAGAAGAGAGGGGAGAAACCCAGTAGAGACTAAGTAGAACACACCACACCAACTCAAGAACACCCCTCGCGAGGCTGTTCTTCCCTTGTACTGTCCATCATCAGCCCCAGAGGCAATCCACCACACCACACACTGGAGTAGGGTATTACACCACAACGGTGGCCCGAACCAGTATAAACCTCGTGTCTCTTGTGTTGATTCATCATTTTCATCTTAGTTCGCATGAGAGGATCGGACGTAGATCAGTAGGGGAGAGATCTCCGCACGCACCCCAGTGTTCGAACCTCAAGGGTCTGCCGGAACCCGAAATACGACACTCTCCCATCAAAGAATTCACCTTACAAGCCAATGCACACAATAGCCCACATGGCGGGGTTATGTCCAAGAATATGCATTTTCATCTTATGCTTCCAACTAGCAAAATTAGTACCATCAAAGTAAGGACCTCTATGGTGATAATTTCCCTTGCTAGACGCCATACTCTCCTAGGTTGTGAAACCAAGGCTATGACTTCCAAAAGCTATGAAAATCAAAGCAAATGGAGACCAAAGCTCTGATACCACCTGTAGGATCGAAAGTACGTCTAGAGGGGGGTGATTAGACTACTTGACCAAATAAAAACTTATCCTTTTCCCAATTTTAGTTCTTGGCAGACTTTAGTAACTTTGGACAAGTCAAGCAATCTTAACACAATTCAAGAAAGCATGCAAAGAGTATATGGGCAGCGGAAAGTAAAGCATGCAACTTGCAAGAATATAAAGGGAAGGGTTTGGAGGATTCAAACGCAATAGGAGACACAAATGTTTTTGTCGTGGTTCCGATAGGTGGTGCTATCGTACATCCACGTTGATGGAACTTCAACCCACGAAGGGTAACGGTTGTGCGAGTCCACGGAGGGCTCCACCCACGAAGGGTCCACGAAGAAGCAACCTTGTCTATCCCACCATGGCCGTCGCCCACGAAGGACTTGCCTCACTAGCGGTAGATCTTCACGAAGTAGGCGATCTCCTTGCCCTTACAAACTCCTTGGTTCAACTCCACAATCTTGCCGGAGGCTCCCAAGTGACACCTAGCCAATCTAGGAGACACCACTCTCCAAGAAGTAACAAATGGTGTGTTGATAATGAACTCCTTGCTCTTGTGCTTCAAATGATAGTCTCCCCAACACTCAACTCTCTCTCACAGGATATGAATTTGGTGGAAAGAGGATTTGAGTGGAAAGCAACTTCGGGAAGGCTAGCACTACAAAAAAATACACTTCCGTGATGATACGTGTTTGTCATAGTAGGTCGCTTTTTTTGTCATGCATGTACATCCATGACAAATTTATGATAGAATCAAGATAGTCATACCTGTGTTGTCGTAGAAGTGTTCCATGACATTACCAAAATTATCATCACAGAAGTGTCCACTTCCATGACGATAAATCGCACGTCATGGAAGTGCTTTCGTCAAGGGTGACCGACACATAGCATCCACCGTAATGGAACGCCGTTAAGCTATCGGTTCGGGTTTTGGATCTGATAACCCGTTAACAGCCCCGACCAATGGGAAATTTCCACGTGTAAAATTCTTATGGGCCGGACGAAACACGTGTCAGCTTGTCAGTGGGTCAGATAGGCGCCTATGATACGTCGACACGTGGCACGACCCAATAGAGGCCCATTCGTGTGAAAAGGCCGGCCCGTTTGACTTGGTCAAAAGGTGGCGGGCCGGCCCATGGAAAGCCTGTTAACGGCATGTTCACATATAACCCATTTACAACCCGCTAACCCAAGGCCCGTTACGCCCTATCCGAATTAGGCCCAGTAGCGTCATCTGGGCCATCCAATATGATTCCAGCCCGTTTTCACTTCTGGCCCATGTATGGCCCATGACGTCTTTCGGCCCATATGAGGCCCTACGTAACTCTTGGCCTATTAACGGCCCGTGGTGAAACTGGCCCGTAATGAACAGTGTATCACTTTACACCCATTAACGGCCCGTGGTGAAACTGGCCCGTAATGGACAGTGTATCACTTTATACCCATTAACGGCCCGTTATTCTGTTGGGCCGTTTCCAGCCCATGTTATCTTTCGGCCTTCTCAGAGCCCATTTATTCTTGGGCTCATTTCCAGCATTCGTTTACTTACGGCCCATTACTGTCATTTTCTGCTTGTGGGCCAAATTCAGCCCGTGGTTACAATCGGCCCATTTGTGGTCCGTTAATACGTTGGGACGTTTTCATAGCGCCATCAAATATGGCCTATTAACGATGGCCCGTTACGGTCGGCCCATGAACGGATGATTCCAACTATAGCCCGTTTATGGCCATAATGCGGCCTCTTATTGGCCCATGTTTGGCCAATCGATCATACGACCCGTATAAGGCCCATTGATGATACGGCCCGTAGAAGGCCCATTGTTTCTACGACCCGTAGAAGGCCTACTGTTTCTATGGCCCGTAGGAGGCCCAGTGTCACTACAGTAAATATTAGCCCATGGTTATTGTGGCCTAGTTTTTAAAAATAGGTTATTGCAGCCACTAGTTAATCGTGGAAAAATAACTGCAATGACTACAAGCAAACAAATAAACAAGACAACAAGGAAATAAATAAGCAAGCAACTAACGCTAGGCTATCATGGCTATTACACATATTGCATCCACTGGGCATCAAAGTTCGCCACCAGTGCAAATATAGGGAACAAAGCAGCATATCATATACACCGGCCGTCAAAATTGGCCACCAGTGCAAATAAACGCGGCAGCAAAACAAGAGCATAACTGAAACAACTTCAGAAGAGCTCAAGAAACGTTATCCTGGGTATCCACCATGCTGGCAATAAGCTTAGCAAGCTGATTAGCTTTGTCCTGTTTGGTGCTAAAATCCTCCAACGCTTGTTGTTGCACCAGAAAGTATGCATCTGAATGGTCCAGGGACTTCCGCAGTCCTTTCGCTTCTTGTCGCATCACAGCTGATCGATGTCTTTCAACTTGTAGTTGAGACTCAAGAAACAGAACTGATTCAAACAGTGAGTTTGAATAGCTTGTGCAAGCGGTAGTGGCCAGTAACTCCAACACTAAACCAAGACAGGATGTGTCACTATCCTGAACCTTATCCACATTACTTCCTTTATCGTTGCTTAATAAGGCACTCTTCCCCAATATTCTGTCAGCATTCTAAAAGAAGAAACAAGCAGACACATAACAAGTTTAGCATGTACTAGTATATGAAACTCATTTCGGTGAACCAGTTCATTAGTAAGGTGGACATGATTAAACTACCAAGTCTTCTATTGCCAAGTACTAGTACATAATAAAAGCATCAAACAAACATATATCTATGTCCTATGGTAGCAATGGAATCTTAAATTAGAACAGTTGTTCTTCAGGTTTAGGCACTTGTTCTACATGAATAGAGTACAGTAAGACGGAAGAATATAATACTTAAAAATAGAAAATGAGCTCATAGACCTTACCACATTCTTGGTTCGGGACCAGTACAGAACAAGGCGTTCCCAGTCATCGTCCAGTAAATGTGTCTCAGGAGAACGTAAGGGAATTTGATGAGTTTCTTTGCCGGTGAAGTACGTTTTCTTCAGGTAATTCCGATACTGCCACCAAGCATTCTTGAAGATAGCAGAGGTATTAGCACAGGTTACCTCATCCTGAGTTTCCAAATCGGTCCTTCTCTATAGAGAAAAATGGGAAAATTTGTTGTATTATAACCATCATGGAGGTAGGATGTATGGGACGAAGCAAAGTAATTTCCATGAATAACATTACTTACACATAACTCCTGGACAAACACCTGCAACTGGCATTTTCCTTCATCTTCAGTATAATATTTCCAAGATGGGAAGATACGCACATACGATTTAACAACATCAAATGCGATAGATGCTAAACTACGACTAGTTGGTTGTGCTTCCTCCACAGGAATAGGTGTACTAACTGGTGGAGTTGGGGTTCGCCGTGATAGTACTAGCCCTTTGGGCACTGGAGCTGCCTTACTAACTGCTCTTGTTTGGGAGCTCTGTGGTGGAGATGGTGCTGTGTCAACAGGAACTGGGTTACTATCGGCTGGGGTTGGGGTTAGATTGGGTGAAGCTGGTTCTCTGTCCATCGTAGTAGGGGTACAATTTGTGAGAGTTTGAGTTATGTGTGGTAGGGCTGATTCTTGTGCATGTACAACCGGGGTGCTATCTCCACCAAGAGGTAGCACTGTTTTATTTGAAGACCGTGTTTTTAATCCGCTAGATACTGGCATCACCCGCTCCAATTCAAATGGCTGATAAACAGGAAACATAGTTGAATGTACAAACATTGTATGAGAGACAGATGCAATAGATAGTGTGGAAAAAAGAGGGCATGAAATAGTTGACATGTATATTGTTTAACTAAAACGGATAGCATGGCATAATTTCACATATATGATGTCTATCTAAACTGGATAGCATAGCATAACATAATTCAAAGATATGATGAATAACTAAACAAGATCGCATGACATAATTCACCTACATGTTATCTAAGTAATCAGGATCACATCATTTAATTCACATATGTGATTTATATGCTAAACAGAGGGCATTCGATATGATGTTTGAACTAAGAACATGGTGTTGAATATTGTGTATATGATGTCTAAACTATGCAATGCAAGACACTGTATGCATGATATGAGCAGTATAACCGTGCCAAGTTAGAGCATACACCTCAGTGGGGGAATAGGACTGGTCATCTGTCTCTGAATCCATCTCTGAGGAGCTATCGGGACCCAACAAGAGATCTGCTTCTACAGGTAGCATTGTCTGCTCTGAAGGCCTTGTTTTCACTCCAAATTTTTCCATCTCCCACCCAAATGGCTGATTCACAGGAAGAGTAGTTTAATGTACAAACATTGTCGACAAAAGGAAATGTAATGAAGAAAAGGATGGGCAAGATATCATTCAAATATATGATGCCTGGTTAAACAGGATGGCATTGCACATTTCACATATATTATGGCTGGCTAAAAGACATGAGACTGCATAATTCCCATATATGATATAGAAACTAAACAGGTGGCATTACAGAACATGTCTAAACTAAGCAGATGACATATATGATGTCAAAAGTAGGCACTGCAAGGCAACATATGCATGATATGACTAACATCATCATGCCAAGGTAGAGCAAACACCTTGGGGGGTAAATAGGAGTGGTCAGCGGCGTCTGCATCTGCCTCAAAATAGATATCTTCCTCTGGATTACAATCTGGAGAGGGGTGGGGAGGGTTTGCCATTGAACCCACCATGGAGCGATGTCTGCATGACATTGTATTGCCGCGAAAAACTCTTCTCTTTTTCTCTACATGTTCAGCATGACTGTGTACAATATCTGACATGCATACGAAAAAAATATGGTGAGATTATGTAAGGAGAGCATGCAGAAATTTAGAGTGATGGTAACAACTAGTGGATCAATGTTTTTCCATTGAACCAAAATAGCCCCAATGGATCGACGTGAATGTATAGTAATAGGTGATGCAACAACTGTACAACTTCTTTGTCGTAGCCGTGTTGACCTCAGCATCATTGGGTTGGTCGCTGAAGCAGTTGAGGCAGAGGTGGCTATCGAAGGTGTGGAGGAAGATCTGAGGAATTTGTAGACGGCGTCCAGCGCACTGCTCTGTTGTGATGGATCATTCTGTCGTTGGAGCAGCTCCGGTGAGCCGTCAGACGTCAAGGCTGAAGCATCACAAGATAGATATCGTCAATCTCAAGTGGGATTCTAATAGCATCTCCAATAGATGATGTAAAATGGATGTAAAATTAACATCACCAAAAACCACCTGACTACAACAGATGAGGTAAAAACTGTTGACTCTGAACTTAACTGTCAAAACTGAAATTTACTGTGGAATCTGAATGCTACTGTTGAAACTGAACGCAATGGTGGCAGAGAGGCACTTGACATGTAGTTTAGGGAGGGCCTGCAGTTCATCTTCAACCTGCCCCCTGAGCCGCCAGCCACCACCGGCCAAACCGCCGGCCCCAGCGCCGCCTCGCTGCCCCGAAACAACTCGCCACCGCCGCCCCGGCCAGCCCTATAGGCCCCCCGCCACCCCCACCCTGAACCCTAAGATAGATAGTGGGGTACCTCTCCGGTGAGCGCCCATCCCCGCTGTGGGTGGTTCTTCCTTAACTCCAGTGAGCCCCCCAACCCCTGAAAATCGATTGGGGGAGAGCCGCCGTGGAGATGTGTGGCTTAATCGGAGCAGAGCAGCAGCACGAGCAAGGGGGAGAGCAGCAGCAGTAGCTGGGCGAGCGAGCGATCGAGCAAGAGCCGGAGCAACAGCAGCAGATCCGGCTGGTATGGACGCCGCCGCCGAAGGGGCCTCGCACCGGGGGAGAGCCGCCGTGGAGATGTCGCCCGCGGCGCCGGCTTCAAGGTAGCCGCTCCATGGGGGTGCGGGATGGAGCACCGTTGGCGCTGGGAGGTCGAGTTAAGGAGAAGGTGCGATGCAATGAGTGTAGAACCTCTTTGGTGGCGCCGAGTAGGCCTCGGCTTCGTCCGAGGATTCGGTGAGGATGCTGCGGTTCCGGTGGAGCAGGTTAAGGCAGCGCTGTGGGGATGGAGCAGCCGCGATAGACGAGGCGATTTTCGGAGCAGCTCCTTGGAGGTGGAGGACGGGGCGGCTGAACTGGCGGTACGGCGAGATGGACGATGGATCCTCATTCGGGGAGGTGGACGAGGGACATCGAGCTGTTGCGGTGGACGACATCGTCGGGGAAGAGGCTCCGGCTGGGGAGCAGTGATGTGGCGGACGGAGGAGGGTGGGGTTTCGCGGCTGAAGCGGAGAGGTTATGGCGGCCTGGGATTTCGAATGGCGAAAAGGGGGCGATGGGAGGGGGTGAAGCATGACTTAGGAACGCGCTTGTCCAAAATGTAGGGTGTGTTACAAAAGTACCCCCCCACCGATTTGAACTAGCGGCCCTTTCGGCTCAGGGTTAGAAGGGGGATTTCGCGTGTCGGGATTTGGTAGCTGGAGGGAGTTTTTGCGCGCGTTGTAATTTTGGGATAGCAAGGCGCGGGTTGTGAAGGCGCCAGTTTTGGGAGCACGATATCTTAATTTTTGGGATATAACAAGACACGGGTTGAATTTTAGGGACAAGCCTAACGTGTAGTAATATTGTACTTGTACGTACCAAATCAATTCTCACTTCCCTCAACCAAAAAGAAAACGAAAAAAATAAAACTATTCACACCACACAAAGAGAGAGTCTTGCCCCGTTTTACTGTACAAATGCTATTCAAAGCTACTCCCTCCTTCCATCTATATAGGGTCTAATGCGTTTTTCGATGCTAACTTTGACCAAATATTAGAGCAATGATATATGACATGCAACTTACACAAAGCACACCTTTAAATTCGTCTGTGAAAGGTTCTTTCAATGATATAATTTTCACATTGTGCATGTCATGTACTATTAATCTTGTCAATAGTCAAAGGCGGTCTTAAAAATCTCATTACGCCCTATATAGATGGAAGGAGGGAGTATGAATCCATGTTATGTCCGATTAATTTTTTTCGCTTGCTGTATAATGCATGTAACCTACTCATACCAACATTTTAGTGCATTCCAAATGTCTATACTACCGCTGAAATTTGAACTAAATTTGAATTCGTTTCTCTATTTCAATAAGAATCTACAATCATGATTCTTGCCAACTTCAACCATCATAGTTTCCTTGCTATCTGCCAGATATAAATCAGACGGCCTATAATGCAGGATGGTAGGCACACCATCATTAACAACTCCGTTTTTATGAGAGTAGAGATAAAATATATTAAATGTAGTATACCATGTTCATAACCACACCATGTGTATCACCGTTATATATATTCACACATCCGTCGGTTCGAAACACTATGATAAATTCTTCAAATATCCGAATTCGCTTTTTATAATGAAGTATATATGATCTCTATTCGTCTTTTACACCCACACAACCCTGTTATCTTTGTAGCTAGCGCTAAATTTCTCTTGTGCATGCACATGCCCGCATCACTCTCACCCTCCCTCAGCATTCTCTAGCTCCATTGCGCAAATTCGTCTTTTCACTTTAGGTCATTGACCCACGGTGTGTGTAGGCCCCCCAGCTCCTTCTTTACGGCACACATCAATCGATATGCCTCTCTAGCCAGGTGTGCCTAGCACAAACACAAGCTTCCCCTCTTCTCTTGTCAGCGTCCATGCCTCACTCCCACCACTCTTTTCATCGTTCTCATACTCGCACACTCCTCCCCCTCGATATAGTATGCCTCTCGTACCACCTCCTACATGCATCCCTCTCTCTATCCTTCTCTTCATGCCTCATTTGTTCTAACACACACATGCATGTATACCGATCGATCTCCCAACATATACCTAGATCGACTTTAACTACCCCCCCATCAATCGACGTACCTCACAAGTTATGTCTCTCCTTTCTCTTACAAAGGGCGATTGATCTTCCTATGTAGTTACGTCTGCTTACCACAGCCACATCGTCCCCCCTCATCATTCGTGCATGCCTCCTGAGCCGTATCTCACACGCACGTGCACAGACAACAAGCAGCCATCTCCTCTCTTATTGATATTGTGGGCGTGCCCTCCATTTGTCTAGCAAGCCCCACCATTTGTTAGAAGCAACTCCACTACCACCCCCTCCAACACTCTAGCTCTGTCTCTCTCCCAACCTTATTCATCTCCTGCACATATGCATGGATGCCGATCGATCTCCCTTAATACATGAGGCAGATCGATCTCCTTAATACATGAGGTAGGCCTCTCTCCTCCTCCACACATATACCATCCATTGTACCTCTATAGTTAATTGGGCCTCCCTCTTCCCCCACCACACATCGATAGTCGAGCGCTGCAGGTAGGTATCCATGCCACAGACACAAACTGCACATGTCCCATCTCACGTTCCAGTAGGCCAGCCACTCTATATCTTTGACGTGGGCACACACAAATTCGATGGCACTCTTTATCGATCGCGCGCGCGCACACACACACATCAACCCTATCTTTGATTCTATGGACACCTCAAGCCGATGATACCTCCACTCTCTTCTCGTGGATCGCCCCCTCTATATATATGTTATATCCAGGACTCTATTTCACACACATTGCATATGTTAAATATTTTGATTGACCCCCCCCCCACACACAAAAAAAACTCTCAAGAACCCACACACTATATCTCTCTAGGTTTGTATCTCTCTCACACAACCCCATGTAGGTGGTGTATGTATACAAGAAGAGAATAGGTGCACCGTGCACATACTCACGCTTCGTGCCCAGCCACACCCGCGCGGGTACACGGTGGAGCTCATTTCTTTACGAAATGGCAGCCCACTTACTAATTTGAACGCCTGTAGCGGTTGTTTACCTAGGGAGGTTGTGTACCATGCGTGCACGAAACAAAGTTCGACTTGACGCGTTGCCGCGTTATTTTTAAATAAAGTTATAGCGCTCAATGGCACATACACAGAATATAAAACGATTTTTATGGAGGAAAAGGTAGTCCGCTCTTCAGAGTATCTCACACAAGGCTCCGGTGGCCTCTCTCTCTCTCTCTCTCTCTCACACACACCGTTGGTCACTGATCCGGCCGCATCCCGTCCGCCGGGGAAAGGGAGTGCGGTGGCCTCTCTCTCTCTCTCACTGTTGGTCACTGATCCGGCCGCATCCCGTCTGCCGGGGGAAAGGGAGTGCGGTGGCCCCTCTCTCTCTCACCGTTGGTCACTGATCTGGCCGCATCCCGTCCGCTGGGGAAAGGGAGGAAGTGCATCGTTTCTCCGTTCGACGGTGCTGAGGCAGCATGTCCCAATCTGCGGTACACGCCGTTCTCTCTGACCAAGCTCCGACGCGGCAGGGCCTACGCCACCTTCTCGCAGATTCCGCCCGCTGCCGCTCACCTAGTTACATCCCGACGACCTCTAGGTATCCCCTCTGGCCTTGCTCCACTGCCCGTTTTCCCACGTCACTGCATGCGGATCTTCCATAGTTCTTTGCCCAAAACATAGCTCGTCCGGCGTACTTTCCATATTGCATTCTCGTCCTCACACCGTTTTAGACAAACACAACCGTGTTGTTATCTTCCCTTAGGACAAGGAATATGCTTCTTTTTTGTCGTTGCATGTGTCATCAACTGTTATTAGCCAGTAATTGTTTCATTTCTACCTCTTTTTTGCAAACAGGGCTATCCATTTCACCTCGTTGCTATTGTGACCTTTTGGTGAACTGCACAAATCACTTTTTTCTTAAGAGTGTTTTGCGCAGTTGTACTAAAATGTCACACAGGCAACAACTCTACATTTCAGTGCGACTGCACAAAGGGAGATTGGTTTTGCTCTATCCTCCTCATCCAACTCCGAGCCTAATCTTCTCCAACTAGTTAGTCTTAAGAGAGACTGCAAAGGTGACCGGCTTCTATTTGTGTGTTTATTGTTTCATCAGCAGTCCTCTATTATCGTAATCACACTTGATATCTTTGGAACAGGGATGCTCAGCTCTATTTTAGTGGAACTGCACAAAATGATCGGAATGATGCATGCTCCAGACAGCTACTTTTTTCCCAACATGCCTTGTTGATTTAGACAGAGCTGGGGGGACGTTGCTGCCAATGAAAGCATGGATCAATTTTAATTTAACACCTTCTCACAACTTTGTCTTCAGTTGTGATGTAATTATTAGCTCTGATATGCTAATAATTGACATGCATTAGCAAGGAAGTTAGTTTTTTATTATTTCCAAAAGAGCATCGATGGCAAGACACGCGAAACAAAAGCTGAAAGCTCACACCATTGTACAATTTCATGTCGCTGGAAAATTATTTGTATAGTATGTCAATTATGTAAACAAATGATGGAAGCTTGATAGCATTACCAGAAGCCTCTTCATCATCCGAGTCCATGTGCCATGCGCAAAATTATACTCCTTTGTTCCTAAATATTTGTATTTTTACAAATTTCAAACGGGCATATTTTAGAGTGTAGATTCACTCATTTTGCTTCGTATGTGTAATCCTTCCGTTCCTAAATATTCTATTCGTCTTAACAGAGATTTCAACAAGTGACTACATACGGAGCAAAATGAGTGAATCTACACTCTAAAATATGTCTATATACATCTGTATGTGCCAGTCCATTTGAAATCTCTAAAAAGACAAATATTTGAGTAGTCACTCGTTGAAATCTCTAGAAAGACAAATACTCCGGAGTATATTTAGGAACCGAGAGGGTCGTGCACAACCGCATGGGAGACTCAGCCCGGTATTTCCCACTGTAAGTTGCTCTGAAGAAGCAACCATCAATACACTCTTCTTTGAATCCACTCATACTACTCCATCCATCACTGTTTATAAAGCGCGCTTCAGAAAAAAGAAAAAAAATCTGTGGGACCAAGGCGACTAGTGATCGGCCTAAAAATAGCATTGGTAGTTATAGCACGGCGTCTATTACTAGAGGGAATAATGCGTACACACATGCATGCAGTGCTTCCACCCTGGGTACACACATGCATGCACTCCGTAGTAGTACAGTACATGGAGAGAAAATTGTGGACTTGATTGCGGTTACCATGCCCTAATTAATTGAGCATTAAACCAAACGCGTCTAAAGTCTCTCTGGTGGTGGAAATGCATTGAGAGAAATGCATCATAATGAAGCGCGCGCGCCCTGTAAACTGTGGCGGAGGGTGGAGTAGTATGAAGGTGCAAAACCAAGTATGCATACTACTGCGCTTGGCTCTTCGCCCCTTCGTGAAGTCGAACAATGATGGTACTCCGCATGTTGGGTACTACAGTGCATGCCTCTGACAATCTGACACCGAATGGACTGATGCATATCCACCGAGGGTAGGTTGCATTAGTCAAAAGGCGTAAGCGAGCTTCACCTTGTCCTGCAAGCTTCTCCTCATTCTACGAGTTGACGGGACACACCAAAAAGTAGTGCTAGTCCATACTCCCTCCTTTCCGGTTAATATGGCTTAATCTTTTTTGGGGGTAAATGGGAGAGCTTTATTCATATATAAGCATTCTTAGGACAATCAGCCAAGACACTGGTCACTAGGAAGCGAGGTACCCCGCAAAAAAGAAGTAGGAAGCGAGGTGTTTCATCAAGCCAGATCTCGGCCACATTCAAAGTGCAGCAAGCACGGTTCGCACGAAGATGCGCCGCAAGGTTTGCTGACCTGTTTACATGCTGAATAACATAAAAGAGGAAATATTACTGAGCGCTACTATTTGTAACAGGATATGAGCCAGAATTAAGCGAGAATTGTGGCGAGTGTTCCATGCAATCAACTTCCATTATCACATGCGAGAACCCTCGAAGAGAACCAAATGTGTTGAAGATTGCTTTATCACATTTTAAAATTATAATAAGAGTGCAGACGCTCCTCCATCCGGTTCCTAGTACTAGTATAGTACGTACCTTTATGGACTATAGTACTAGTACTAGTAAACTTTGCGCTTGGCTGTTCGGGAAGTCGAACAATAATAGCACTGGTAGTATAGTGTATGCTTCTGGCAATATGACACCGAATTAACTGTCGTATGTCCACCGCCTGAGCGAGGGAGATCTTGCATTAGTCAAAAGTTTCTCCTTGTCCTGCGAGCCACCGCGCGCAAGCTTCTCCCGTCCTGCAACCTTCTCCTCGTTCGGCAAGTTGACGGGACACAGCAAAGTAATGCTAGTCCATGCTGCCTCATATCTAGTTAATATGGCTTAATTTCAAATGAGATAAATACACTGTCTGTCACTGTATATTTGTAAAAATACGGTCAGTGGACTTCATAATACGCTCATTGCGCTCAATATATATATTTTTCGGTGTTCATACGGTCACTAGCTCACCCTGACTGAGTATGTGTGTGCATGCACGTGTAGGTTGAGCACTTGAGTGTGACCGTGTGTGTTCCGTCATGTGCTCGGACATGCATGCATTAGGGTGTCGCGCACGTTTTTGCGTCCATGTGTACGTGTGACTGTTGCATACACGTAGGGGGAGTACGTGTAGGGGCCACTAAGGAGCAGTCAAATCACACAGTAAGTTAGTCGGAAGAAGCAACCATCATTTCACTCTTGAATGACACGTACGCAATATAAAATGGTTGATATGGAGAGAAAAAGAAAACCACTATATATACACTAGCAGGAGCCTAAGCTACAAGCCTGCTTGCTTAGGATGCTCTCTTCACAAGCATAGAACGACGGGCCTGATCCCGCAGCTGGGGGAAGGGAACAATGTTCTGCGTAGACGTGGTCGACATCGGCGAGGGAGAAAACCCATAGTCGGTGCGTCCCAATCGGGAGTCACCGCGGTATGGGACGATGCCGCGTCCCAACCGCCCTTCTAGCTACAGCCCGACGTCCCAGGTAGTCCATCTTCCTTTTGGAGCCAGCTTGCTCCACTGCTGTAGCTCCATCTCCATGTCGATCTTTCTCTACTTCTACCGGCTTCTACTTGTGATGAGTTTATGTCTCATGAACTAGTGCCAGTACTATTATTCTAATCACAATTCTTCAATATCTTTGCCATCAGGGATGCTCAGGTCGATTTTAGTGGAACTGCATAAAAGCATCATATGATCCGAGGGTGCCAGCCATCTTTCCTTCGACAGGTTCTACCTGGCTAGGAAATTAAATCATGTTTAGGGTTTAGGGTTTAGGGTTTAAGTCATAGTGACCCCATCAGTAGTTTTTTCTATCGTACACGCTCTCACAACTTTTTTCTTTAGTTGTGAAGTAAATATTGGCTATCATCTGTGAATCATTAAGATGCATCAGCATGCGTGTTAGTTTTCCTTTGTATTTGATGGAATGTTGTAACGGGGCAACCTTGGAATAGGAATGAAAATGGAGTGGAAAAGTTTCCGTTTTTCCGGAGAAAAAATGGAAACGGAGAGAAACCAACGTTTCATTTTGTTGGATCGCGCCATCGAGCAAAACAAACGTTTAAATCACGTCTGCCGTGTTCGTGTCTCACCCTCCTCCACGGCTCGACCCCACACGGTCGCTCGGCATGCCACTCACCGCAAACCGAGTAGTATACCATAACTTTCCCGCCTGCTTGTCGATGGATCGCGCCATGGAGTACTAGCACTACTGGAATAGATTGACGAGTTGGGGGAGGACAGCTTGTTGTAGCACGGACTCCCAAGAACTTACTACTGGAAGAGATCGCGCATGTTGTAGCCGGCTATTGCGACCTTTGAACGCGGAGCAGCTGCGTGCACCCGGAAGCGGCGCGGGCGACGCTCTCTCGGCCGGTGCGTCGCTTCAATGCCGGCGCCAGTGAGAGGTCGTGTCCGCTCTGGCCGGGCATGAATGCGGCACTGACCGTTTCGAGCGGGAAGCACGTGCGGGTGATGAAGAGGGTTCGAGTTGGTCAGGACCGGCCATGGCAGCGGTCCGGACGTGCACAAACAAGAGATGTTGTACGTTAATATTGCTGCGTATATAATTAACAACGTAAATAATGTGCCAGTTGGACAAATATGATTGGAGATGGAGATGGAAATGGAATTTTACGTAAACACGGATATGCATGTTTATGTCTATGTGTGTGTGCGCGACGACTCTCGCGACCTGGAAGCAGGGCCGTGTTTTTGATCGAGTTTTCTTAAGGGAGGGTAGTGTACCACACATGAAGGACAGGAAGTATGACCAGGACGCGTGGGCGTGGATCGTTAGTTCATCGGAAGTAGTACTAGTTTTCTTCACTGTACATTAAATAAAGAGTTTCGTTTCGTACTTACACAATTTAAAACGATTGTTATGGAGAGAATAAGAAAACCACTCCACTATATTTTAGTTGTATACACGAGAGTACTATATGGACGCAGCTTAATTGACTTAGTGCACCTGCCTTTGGATTTACGACAGGTGGGCCCAAAATGTGGCTAGCTCACCTGTCATACAGCCAAAAGCAGGTGCAGTGAAGGCACCGGAGCTCAGTCCGTACTACAGTAGTATATATATAAGCGGGAGCCTCAGCGCTTGTTCGCTAGGGTTTGCACTCTCCACACGCTCGCCGCACTACATATATGTTACACGCTGGAGGCTCAGCGTTCATTTGGTAGGGTTTGCTATATTCACAGTCTCTCACCCTCTCTTCACCAGATCTAAACAAGACTGCGTTGGCCTCTTGTCTCTCTCTCCCCCCTCACAGCTGGTGAAGGAGGCGTCTGTATCCCATCGCACCGGGAAGGGGAGGAGGTGCAGCGTTCACTCTATCGCCTTCGGCGAGGGATGCAATCCACTGCCGGCTGCGCTGTTCTCTTTCACCCAGCGCCTGTGCGGGAGGGCCACCGGCCCCTTCTTCCTCGCTGCCATACATAGTGTGGGCAGATCCGGCCTCCCACCGCACACCTTGCCACATCCCGACGACCCTAAGGTATAAGTTTCTTTGAAACCGTCGTTGCTCTAGCTGCATGCGGATCTTTTTCGATCTGTAGTCGAATCTAGGTCTTGGTTCAAAGAGGAAAGAAGGGTGCGGTGGGCTGGAGCAAGAATCTAGGACATGGTTCATTGAGGAAAGGAGGGGCGGAAAGTAGTATAGACTAGCTATCCAGCAGCTTTGTAGGTCGAAAAGGGAAAAAGGGGGTAACCCAGTACACATATCTGTAAGGAACTGGTCTCTTTGTTGAAAAGGGAAAGAAACTGGGGGGTCGGGTAGTTTGTGCACGACTAGATTTGCTGCCCTCACATAGGAAGAAGGTTCAAAGAGAACAAATATGGGACCAGCGCATATATGCTGCTTGGCTACATACTCTGGATCACCCATTTATACGTGTGGACGCACATGGTGCTGGCATGTCCCATGCAGCTATTTTGCTGTTGTTAATCTTAGAATTAACTACTGATCTGTTTTAAAAGAATTTCTCTGTTAATATGAATCAATGCAACCGTTTTAGAAATGCTACTATCCTATACTTTGTTTTCCATCAAGATAAGGTAGATGCTTCTTTTTGTGGCCGCATGTTTCATCCTCCTTTATTGGCCAGTAATTGTTTTCTTTTTTGCCTCTTAAAACAGGGATATCTATTCAACTTGTTGCTATAGAAAACTTAAATGTCACACCGGCAACTTTGCTTGATTTCAGTGCAACTGCACAAAACTTGATTGGATTTCCTATTCATGTTGGTAGTTTCGTATTTTATGTTGGTCGTCTCATGAAAGGTCAGTACAGGCCTTCATCCACATGATTGTGCAGTGTGCTTTGAGATGTTGTGCTACTTGTATTTGTACTATTTTAAATAAATGATGAATTGAACCTATTGTATTGCTGTCTTTTCCCATTAAGTAGTGAACAAAAATGGACCAGACATGATGCTTGTTGCTTTGTTACAACAAATTCAGCATCACCCCCTTTATAAGCCAGTAATTGATGCCACTCTCAGAATTAGCTACTGAATCTTATTCCAAAACTGCAACACTTGTTAGGGATTGGCGGGATTACCATTTTTGTGGCCGCATGTTTCATCCTCCTTTATTAGACAGTAATTGATTCCTTTTTTGCCTCCGTTTATATAGGGATATCTATTCAACTTGTTGCTATTGTGACATTTTGCTTCGCTACGCGAAACACTTTGCTTGATTTCAGTGCAACTGCACAAAACGATATTGGATTTCCTATTCGTGTTGGCAGATTCATACGTGATCTTGTCTGCGTCCTGACAGGTTGGTACTTGCCTTCATCCACATGATCGTGCAGTGTGTTTTGAGATGTTGTGCTACTTGTATTGGTACTGTTTTAAATAAATGATGAATTAAAGCTATTGTATTGCTATCTTTTCCCATTAAGTAGTGAACAAAAATGGGACCAACCCAGACATGATGCTTGTTGCTTTGTTACAACAAATTCAGCATCACCCACTTTATAAGCCAATAATTGATGCCACTCTCAGAATTAACTAATGAATCTTATTTTAAAACTACAACACTTGTTAGGGATTGGCGGGATTACCATTTTTGTGGCCGCATGTTTCATCCTCCTTTATTAGCCAGTAATTGATTCCTTTTTGCCTCTGTTTATACAGTGATATCTATTCAACTTGTTGCTATTGCGACATTTTGCTTCGCTACGCGAAACACTTTGCTTGATTTCAGTGGAACTGCACAAAACGAGATTGGATTTCCTATTCGTGTTGGCAGATTCGTATTTTATCGTTGTTGGTCTCATGAAAGGTCAGTACATGCCTTCATCCACATGATTGTGCAGTGTGCTTTGAGATGTTGTGCTACTTGTATTGGTACTATTTTAAATAAATGTTGAATTGAAGCTATTGTATTGCTGTCGTTTCCCATTAAGTAGTGAACAAAAATGGAACCAACCCAGACATGATGCTTGTTGCTTTGTTACAACAAACTCTGCATCACCCCCTTTATAAGTAGATGGAAGCACATACTTTTGTTGCTCCCACTCTACCCTGGAACTGAATCTTAGTTCAAAACTGCAAACACTTGTTAGGGATCGGCAGGAGTACCATTTCTGTTAGGGATCGGCCGGAGTACATGTTTAAGAAATGTATTGTTCAGATAATGTCTCTGTTATTATATATCAGTTATAGACTTACAGTGTTTTACAAATGGTACTATCCTGCTTTGTAGTTCTTTCTACATGTTTAACCAAGGTATTGTTAAGATAATGTCTCTGTTAAAATGAATCAGTCGCATTGTTTTAGGAATGATACTTTTCTGCTTTTTCGTTCTTTATACATCTTGAAACAAGGCATTGTTAAGATAATGTCTCAGTTAATATGAATGAATCAGACTGATTGAGAATTGCTACTCTCCTGCTTTGTTTCCCATTAAGATAAGGTAGATCAGTAGATGTTTTTCTTCTGGGAGTACAAGTCATCAACCGTTATTTCTCAGTAATTGTTTCCCTTATACCTTTTGTTGCTTACAGGGATATCGAAATTAAAGCTCGGTTTTATTCTGACTTCGATTTTAGTTCAACTTCACAAAAGGAGCCAATGTGTCCAAGGCAAACTGCTGCATTACTGGGTCCAGTTGGTCGTTCCACTTTGCAGAAAGAAGCAGTCATTGTTTGCACTACATTACAGAAGGAATGACCGAGAAGCTTTATAGAGTATTAGGCCTTCCACTATGTAGGCCAAAAGAGGTGCCAATTTCACCTTTTCTTAGTTTGGCACCGAATCCCTCCATTGCTACAACCGGTGCCATAAATATTAGACACCGGTGACATGACTAGTGTGCAGAGACCATTGGCAATTTAACAACACGTGGAGTGCCCTGGGCAAGAAGTGCCCAAACAAGTACAAGAAGCGACAGGACTCCATGATCATAGGCATTACATATTTTGAATGGGAAAAGCTTGTCAAAGTTTAATCATTGATGTTAGCAATAAGCGACAGGACTTCACGATCATAGGCATTACATATTTTGAATGGGAAAAGCTTGTCAAAGTTTAATCATTGATGTTAGCAAGAAGATGTTAGTTTAATATATTGGAATTGGAAAACCTTGTCAAAATTTGCTCATTGATGTTAGCCAGAAGACATGCATTTGATATTTTTGAGTGGGACACCCTTGCTGTGAGCAGCATCGAGTGTTTTTTCCCATTCCTGTGTTCAGTTTAGAAGTAAATGGTTACTCTGCTGAGATATTCTTGTGTTAAGAGTTTGTTCTGAATAGTGTCTATGTAATGCCAGGCCTTGTGTTTGATTGCAAAGTTGAGCTTGGAATGTTGTGGCATGCGGCATCACGAGTTGTTCACCGTGCCTCCCGAGAATAATGCTTCGTATTGTTTTGCATGTCGATCTAATGTTAGTAATTTTCTTGTTAAGAAGATCATCCTATTTTGTTGTTTCCGTGCTTAAGAAGTTCATTGTCTGATGTTTCATTCATAGCCTATACGACAAGTCAGGTAGGTTAGATGTGAAACCATATGATCTTCCGACCAACTCATGATATTAGGCCGTGATTGGATCATTGTTTTCCAACCAAAACCGCTTGTAAAACTGACGCTTGTAAATTAAAGTAGATGGTCTCGGGCGAAGGCGCTTGGTTGGTCGATTTCGACTAGTAAAATATCGGAATTACTTGACACACGATAAAAACGTTGAATGACACTCGGACGATTGCTAATCCAGCCGTTAGCTGTTGTTTTAGCCTTTCCCATGGATGGCATGATACGCACGTCGTGCATGTATCGTCTGGTAATGTCGTCCATATAGCAGTGCTCGTAAAATATACACTGGTCTCTCAAATTACACACGTAACCCGCCGGTTTTACTTACAGACCTCGGGCCCTCGGTTTCATTATGACTGTATTTTACGCATTGTTTTCGATGACGAGTAAATTACACTTGTATGTTAATACAAGTTTGAAATAAACCAGAGCTCCCAAGCGCGGCCTTACCGTTTCATTCCGTCTCAGTTTCTCGAAGGTGCTCATACGTGTCCGATGATCCTGGCTTCCTGAATGAGTAGCGGGTGCTGTATCAGACCATCTGTAGGGCCCGCAAGGCCCTCTCCATTGCCCTTCGAGTTGTTGCGCTCGCCGTGGTGCCGAGCATTGTTAACATCGTCAACGAACATGAGGATTCAGGAGATGACTTTATTTTCACTGGATGACACTAGGGACCCACTACGGCCATAGCCGTACGTACGCAAGTGCCTCCTTATTATGTACAACTATATATATTTTTGCTTTCTTCTGGTTTCCTGACATCACGGTCCCACACCATTGTCAACCTATGTAGTCAATATAAACGAGAGAATTGCACAAGGTGCGGCCGACAGCTGGGACCAAGCAGCTCGAGCAGTATTTGTGTTTTTGAGGCGTGAGCACTGCAGAGTTTTTCTTGGCGATGATTTCGTTGTTGTTCAGAGGAGAGCAGGGTATTAACTGGGCGGGTTGTGGCCCGTCTAGCCCAGGCCAGATATCCAGCCCAGATACTAATTTTTTCAAGATGAAAATGGCTAGCCCAGCTATACGTCTTTTTGAGGAATACCCAGGCAAGGTCAACTTGTTATTCTCCGCCCTGCTGGGCTGCAAATCTTTCCTAAGAGGGATGCATTAGGCTTAATAGGAAAATGGGCTTTAAAAAATAATAAATGGGATGTAATTATAAAAACTAGGCAGTAACTATAAAAAATGCACCAAACACAAAATTAGTTTATAAAATATTATTTATGGATTTTGAAAATCTTAAATTTTCATTGTTGCGCGTGCAATGTTTCATTGGACTTTTATGTAATACAAATTTATATTTAATCTGACTAGAAATTTCGGGATAAAAATATTTCGGAGCCCATCAAAATGTGGGAAATTTTACTGAATTATGTCTTCAACGGTTGGTTGAAATTATTAATCATTGTCCTAGCTAGAAAATGGGCTGTACTTTTAACAAACTGTAAATGGGCTGTTGTAAATTCCATTAGAATTCCAAAATGGGCTGTACATTCTTACAAGACGCAAATGGGCTATAAGTTCTCTGCCACACACTTGTGGGCCTACTAAGTGACGCGTCCCCTAAAAAAATAAGTTGACGCGTATGCAAGGCTTTGCCAACTTATTATAGTCAACACATGGTTCTAGGAGCAGTGGCCGTTGGATGTCTACCCAACATATGTCATGCTTCTTCTTCAATCTCGAATATTCTTAGCTTCGACCGCCCAAAAAATGATTCCTCCCCCTGACATCTGGGGCGCACCGTTTCGGAGGCTGACCTGTGGGCCTACTAAGTTGGAGCGTACCAAGGGGTTTGTCAACTTAGTCAATAATAAACGTTTCTAGCTTCAGTGACCGTACGATGTCCATCCAATGGCCATAGTGCTTCTTCAACCTCTGGTCTTCTTGGTCCAGCCGCCCAAAGCAGCGCCGGTCGTGTCGCCTGCTCCTGCCTCCCGTGGCCGGCTATGCTGCCGCGGAGGCCTCACCGCCCCCATACTACTCCCACCGCTGGCCAGGCCATCCCTCCACTCACCCACACCCCCTGTTATTCTGCGGCGACGACAGCCTCACACTGTAGCTGAACCAGTGAACCCTCGTACTCCTCTCCGCGCGGGCTTCCATTGCTGCGTCTTCCCCGGCTCCGTGTCGTCCCCTTCCTAGGCCTCGCCGTCGTCCAGACCACCGCCCTGGTGCTCTCGGCGCGGTGTGGTCAATGTGGTCAACGACCGACTTCCATCGAAAGAGTACTGTACGTGGAGAGGCTAACAGCTGGGTCCAGGCGGCCGCAAGGAAGTGCCTCCTTATTACGCGCAAAATAATTATTCCTCCACCTTACAGCAGGGACCCACCGGATGGGCCACCTTATTTCGTGAAAAAAACGTTTCCCCCATGACTACTCGGACCCACCGGACGGGCCAGCGTATTTCGCGAAAAAAACATTCCTCCCGCTGTCAGCTCGGACCCGCCGGAAGTGCCTCCTTATTACGCACAAAAAAATGAATACCCCCCCCTGCTAGCTAGGACCCACCATGGTGGGAGGCTGACTTGTGGGCCTACTAACTTGACTGGGATGGGGGCCTTTGTCAACTTTAATCAATATGAATGATTCTAGGTCCAGTGACCGTACGATGTCCATCCAACGGCCTAGTGCTTCTTCAACCTCTGGTCTTCTTGCTCCAGCCACCCAAACCAGCACCGGTCGTGCCGCATGCTCCTGCCTCCCGTGGCCGGCTGTGCTGCCGCGGAGGCCTCACTGCCCCCTACTATTCCCACCGCTGGCCAGGCCCTGCGGCGACGGCAGCCTCACACCGCAGCCGAACCAGTGAACCCTCATACTCCTCTCCGCGCGGGCTTCCACTGCCGCGTCTTCCCCGGCTCCCTGTCGTCCCCTTCTTAGGCCTCGCCATCATCCACCGCCCGGGTGCTCTCGGCACGGCATGGTCAATGTGGTCAAGGAACGACTTCCATTGGACGTGGACTGTACGTGGAGAGGCTGACAGCTGGGTCCACGGCCGCAGCAAGGAAGTGCCTCCTTATTACGTGCAAAATAATTATTCCTCCACCTGACAGTGGGGACCCACCGGACAGGCCACCGTATTTCGCGAAAAAACATTTCCCCCTGACTACTGGGACCCACCAGCTACACCTTCGCATGCAAGGAAGTGCATCCGGGCAAAAAAACAAAACGATTCGCACCCCTGACTGTTGGGACCCACCAGCTACATCTTCGCACGCAAGGAAGTGCCTGACAGTCGGGACCCACCTGGTCGAAGTGTACGTAGCATTGTCATTCTGGTCGCGAACGTGTACGTACATATATGCTGGTCGATGTAGAGGCACGCACGTGTCGTGGTAGAGGCACGCACGTAGCATGTACACATACGTACAGCAGTCAGGGTGCAAGAAACAAAATATGACCACGTATGTGTACATACGGGCGGGGTCTCGAACGCCTACTCGCGCATACGTACGGTGAGGGCTCGTGTACATGGCTGGGTCGGAACGGAGAAACAACGTCGTCGTCGTGTTCATGGGGAGGCAACGGGATGCGCCGTGTTCATGGGGAGGCAACGGGATGCGCCGTGTTCATGGGGAGGCAACGGAATGCGTCATGACGGAACAGGCGATGGAAACGAGGCCTGGCGTACCGCAGAACAGAGGAAACGACCTTGTGTTCGACCGTCCACGTTCGAAACGGGATCCTGTTCATCGGGAGGGGTGTGGCGTACCGCAAAATGGAGGAAACGGACCTCCTACGGTCGAAACGGGGGTCATGTTGATCGGGAGGGGTGTGGCATACCGCAAAACGGAGGAAACGGACCTCCTACGGTCGAAACGGGGGTCCTGTTGATTGGGAGGGGTGTGGCGTACCGCAAAACGGAGGAAACGGACTTGTGTTGGAGCGCTACGGTCGAAACGGGGGTCCTGTTCATCGGGAGGGGTGTGGCGTACCGCAAAACGGGACTCCACGGGATACTGTTCATCTCC
>NC_057794.1:322655522-322659002 GCF_018294505.1 Triticum aestivum
GCAACATCGATCGGCTTCAGTTAGCAGCAGCAGCGAAGGAATCGCTCGATTAGGTTCAGTTAACATCCATCGATCGATCGCTCGGGTTCAGTAACGCGTAGCCTGCAGTGCGATCGCTCGGGTTCAGTTAGAGCCCAATGCCTCGCTCGGGTTCAGTTAGAGCCAACGCCTCGCACACACGCGCGTACGTGTACGAGAGAAACGTGCATCGCTCGGCCCCCGACCTCCCACCATAACCGGGAACTCCCCGAAATTTTCCTCCCCCTCGCTTCTACCATATTTTTTTCCGTCATGGATGGCCCAAAGAATGTCATGCAGTGTCAGGACCCCGACTCAATGCCACATCGATCTAGCATGTAACACCTCATATCACTTTGCGGCCTCACGCACGGTATTCCCACGGGTGTCGCCTTACCTTTGCCCGGGACCGTTTGCGCCTTTTGGCACACGTATATGACAGTGTCGCTAGCATCCATATGATAAGGAGCCCGGGCTGACATGGCTAGTCGTAAACCCAAAGTGGCACAAACTTACAGGGACAGGCATCCATGACCCAGCATCGAACGTGTCGGTCATCAGCGAGTGAATCCAGGCTGTAGCACTGGGCTAGCAGGACTCCGGTGAACCGGGCTGTAGCAGGCTAACAGGACTCCGGTATTCATCGCGTGACATTTCCCCGAAGGGACAGACACAAGAACGAAGAAGGACACATGCCGGCCAGCCTAAGTGTTCCGGAGCAGTAGCAAGCTACCATGGCTCGGTGGAAACACTAGGAGACATTTCCCCGTAAGAGAGGCTACTAAAGATAAACAACTAGATGGTCAGATCCCACACATACCAAGCATTTCAATAACATACACACAATATGCTCGATATGTGCAATACAACATGGCATCACAAAATGACTCTACGACTCAAGTAGTTTATTCAATAGGCTCCGAGGAGCGAGATATTACAAACATGGGTCTCATGACCCAACACTCAGAGCATACAAGTCAAAGCACAAGCAGAAGCTATCATGTCTGAGTACAGACAACTATAAATGAAAAAGGCTGAGAAGCCTGACTATCTATCAGATCCTGCCGAGGGCACAAGATCGTAGCTGAGGTATCAAGCTAAACGTCGAAGACCACGCGGAATTACTAGTGAGACTGAAGTCTCTCTGCAAAAACATAAAATAGGCAAACGTGAGTACAAATGTACCCAGCAAGACTTACATCAGAACTATCTACATATGCATCATTATCAACAAAGGGATGGTGGGGTTTAACTGCAGCAAGCCAGCTTTGACTCGGTGGCTATCCTGAACTACGACTGCAAGCGACTCTTTTGAGGTGGCGCACACGAGTCCACATATTCACCATATCAATACACCACTATGGATCCGCTCCCGTCTCCCTACGAGAACGCCATCCATAGCACTCACGCTTATCTTGCGTATTTTAGAGTATCCACTTTCACTTGTCTATGAACTGATATAAGCAACCCAGAGGTCCTTTTCCGTGGACACGGCTATTCGAATAGATGATGTTAACCCTGCAGGGGTGTACTTCTTCACACACGCTCTCACCACTTACCGCCGTTTACACGACATGTACTCGGCAACCTTCAAGCGGAAGCCCAACGTGGGTGTCGGCCACGGCCTACCTAAACACTCAAGTCTCTAGTCCAGGTTTATCGCCTATTCGGGTTCCATCCATGAGGAGATCCGGCCGGAGTTTCGCTCACAGCCCCAAACGATGTGTACAGGGTTCCGTGACACCAAACGGGCGCCCAGTTTACCCGGCCACGTGCCTACCGCATCACAGCCCACCCCTACGGTCAGCGCTGTCCACGGCCTCCAGCATACTACAAACACCAGAAACTACTTGCAACTCCTGGACAGAGGACAAGGGTGATTAAGAAGCCGAGAGGGTCCATTGGTTTCGGGCCCAATGCGTGGTAGTAGCTGAATCATGGATCACAAACACAAAACTCAGTTCCTGAGGACGGCTGCAATGAGACAACCCACCATGTACTCCTACATGGCCTCTCACCGCTACCTTTACCAAATCGTGTTCACACACTTAGCTCACACACAGTAGGACATGTTCACACACCTCTGATTCATCCCCGATGAATCAGACCTGACTCAACTCTAAGCAGTAGCAGGCATGACAAACAAACATGAATGAGTAGGCACAACAGGGCTCAAACAACTCCTACTCATGCTAGTGGGTTTCATCTATTTACTGTGGCAATGACAGGTCATGCAAAGGATAAAGGGGTTCAACTACCGCAGCAAGTAACAGAAAAATCGATGTTGTCCTAATGCATTAAAAGAGAGCAGGAGCGAGAGAGTAGGATTGTATCGGAATGAACAAGGGGGTTTTGCTTGCCTGGCACTTCTGAAGATAACATTGAGTCTTCATCAGTGTCAACGATCACATCATCGGTATCACGTCTATCGAGAGGGGACAAATACCGGCAACAAAGAAGAAATACAATCAATGCAATGCACAATATGATGCATGCTCATGACATGGCAATATGAATGTGTTTTGAGCTAATGCAACTAGCAACAGATTAAATGAAGTTGGTTTGAATACAAGATTCAAATTCAAACTCCATATGTGATTATTTAAATGCCCTTTAATTGATTTGTGCTAAACAGCAGCTATAAGTTGTTCTAACATGCATGAAAATGGTACAGATGGATTCCTTGAATTTTTCTGATAATTTTTCATATATAATTTATTTCATTTGGAGTTACGGTTAATTTTCTATGATTTATTGAAGTTTTAGCTATTTTCTGGAATTTCCTGAATATTTAGAATTAAAATAATTCCAGAAAATGAATTATGGCGTCAGCATGACCTCATGCTGACCTCAGCAGGTCAACGGGCGGTCCAGGTCAAACCTGACGTGTGGGGTCCACACGTCAGTGACACAGGGGCTAATCCCGCGTTGACCCGGGCTTTGACCCACTACGGGGCCCACTGTCAGTGGTTGTGGGGGGGTGTTTAGGCGTCATTAGTGTTAATTAGGCGTGCCACGTCGGCAGTCGCCGGAGTTCGGCCGGCGGCGACCCGAAACGCGGCGGAAGTTCACCGGGGTTGCGCTACGGGCGGCGGCTGGACGCGCGAAGGGCACCAGAAGGTAGCCCGTGCCCGTGCGCATCTAGGGGGGCCAACGGAAGGTGCGGGGGTGGCCGGGGTTCGCCGGAATGGAGCCCGAGGCGGCGCCGGAGTTCGGGCCTCGGCGAAAACGGCGTTGTGGAGCACGGGCGAGTGAGGTAAAGCATTGCGCAGCCTCCTGGAGTCACCACGAGCTCGGTGAGATGCACGGGCGCGACCCGTTCGAGCTCAGGCCACGGCGGCGACATGGTCAGCGGCGGCCGGAGTTCAGCCGCGACGGGCTATGGCCTAGAGCTCGCAAACGCGAGGGGAGAGAGAGGGGTTCTGCACGGAGGCTCACCGCGGAGCTGTAGGGAGGGTCAGT
>NC_057794.1:322660403-322666946 GCF_018294505.1 Triticum aestivum
CCCCTCTTTTATTTAAGTTTTTGAGGCTTTCAAAATTCCCTCAGTTCAAATTTTCAGAATTTAAACATGATGCACACATGAGCTAGCCTAGAGCATTACCAGAAGCTAGGGATGTGACAACTCACCCCCACTAAACAAGAATCTCGTCTCGAGATTCAAGCATAGGGTAAGGTGAAGGGGAAACGCAACTAGTATAATCTTCACGATCCAGGTTGCACTTCATAGGAACGTTGATTCGATCACCATCATCGTCTTGAAGTCTTGCTCTGAGAATTCCTGTCAACATGACATGGAGGGAAGAAGGAGACTCTAGAAGGGTCGATCTTCTCGAAGATCGAACAACTCACGGAATGAGACATAACAATATCTCTCGAGCTGAGAGACGAAGCACACCTCTAGAGGGATGGAGTGGAACAGATGACGAGGGTTCACTAGGTAGACAACAATTTCACGCTTAAGAGGGTGGCAAACAATTGTCAACGTAGCGAGGAGTTGAGTTGCCATGATACCACGACGAAACATCCTGGAGGAGGGTGATTCGTAGATTATTATCTTAAGTGGCAAAAAGAATTACTTTTGATATAGAGATCATTGAGACTCTCTATATCAGCCTAAGGCAAATCACAGCAATCGTTTGGAGGGGGTCGATAGAATGGCATATCCAGACTTGGATGATGTGGATTACCTTGTTGAAGACAACGTAATGGATGAATCTGCTTATCACCAGAGGTGGAAGAGACCCATGGTAGAATGGCACATTGGCGGTGCAAGCTAGGAACAAAATGCAAATGCTGGGAATGATTCTGGTAACTGGGGAAGAACCCAACAATAGAGAGTGAATTCACTGGTTGAAAAGGTCATAACATTGCCGAGGAAACTAAGAGGAATCCTAGTTAGAGCCGATGGTAACACGTAGCGCTTGTACGTGCTTTCAAGAACTTGAGCATTTCCACAATCATCAAGGTTTTACCAACATCCGTGTCAAGGATCCTGGCAACACAACTTGCTACCATGATGAATGATGATGGATGATGCAGATGCAAAGGAAGATAACATCGTCTCAGATTTCACCCTTGACGGGGCCAAGGAGATAGAATCTGGATGATCGACCGAGAGACATTTAGCACTCCGCTTCTAATGTTCTCCTTGATGTGCTAGTGTATCCCATTCATTGAAATGGTTTGGTATCTAGAACATCAAGTAAAGGTCGGACTTCGGGAACACGAAGATCCATAGGGGCAACTAGGGAGTAAATCCTACGAAATCCCTATGGGGAGGTGGCCAATTCCATCAAATAAGATACTATAATAATAGGTCTACCGGATGGGTGTGTTGTCCACGACATCCACCTTACCGGTTATCGAGAGACCAATATTATAGTTCTTGGGAAATGTTCCAACCCATCATATCTGCCTAAGATTCAGATCTGGTTGGTGTCAGGATATTCCAGACTCATCGAGTCTAGGAAGAAAAATGAAAGTTTGCAACACAAATCGACGAGATGACGTTGCGAGATTCTCGGGAGACGAACTACGATAGCAAGCTCCAAAACATGAGCTGGTTCTGCTACAAACATGTGAACATGTTGTCCAAGACAAGCATGACCACAAAGTAGTCTTATAATAAAACACTACCGAATTCAGGAGGGGAACCATCATCGAGGATATCGAAGTCCTTGCATAAGGTATACTCTTAAGAAGGAACTTCTTCTCCTTGAACAATTCAATCAGTGGCTTGGTGTGCTAGGGACACATATAGATTGAAGGTTGCAAGTCTTCAAACCACAGAATTCTTCGCACGTGTGCATGACTGATTTGGAATGATTCCAAGAAAACAACATTGACTTTCTCAAATCCACGGCGGCAACTTGCATCAGATGCACATGAATTAAAGGAAGTCACTACCTTCATCCAAACATATGCTTCATGAGCTAGCATGAACAAATGCTTTCAAAAATTTCCAACACTAGCTTAATGTTCAACAAAATTATGGAGGAGATAAGGATGTTGTCAATGGGCTCAACAACAATTCATCTAGGTTTCCTTTTAAAAGGAACTCCATAGTTAAGTGAACACGGTGATAGCATTGGTCAGACCAAAGATATAATGGTGTATGCTCGAGGAATCAACCACGAGTAAGACAACATTACGAATATCGTTGGTTCTGATTTGATTTGACGATAGCCCACACTCAAATCAAAGGATTGATAAGACAATAGATCCAGCAACTGATCACAGGGACCAATCGATGAAGATATCATCTTTCTTCAACACACACTACACAAGAATATCCCTTTGGAACGAACTAAGTCAGGCAAGCTTTTATCTTCCAACTCTCCAAGTCGTTGTCTAACTTAACCAACTAGCTCAGGGATATCCAACACAGATTCTTGGAGAAGGATGGTTCACAAAAAACCAACTTGATCACGAGCTCAACATAGCGGTCAGGTGACAACCTGGTAATACTTCTGAGAAGATATTCAGAGAATCACGAGCCACCGGTATGTTACTAAGCTCGAGAACAATCTTGCTTTTCAGGGCAAGACGATATGATCAATAGAGCAAGAATTTGAAATAATCCTAACTCATCGATCGAGGAGTGAACCAGGAGAATGGACTAGGTAGCACGATCAATCTTAGAATGATGATTCAATAACCAACACACTAAGAATAAAATTATTGTCCTTTAACTACTCAGCAACGAGGTTGCTAGGCGTATTGATTTCACACATCACAATTCATTTGTCGGTATTCCGGTTGCATCAACACGAAGACCGAGGAATGACTAATGATGGCAAGAAGTATCACTGTACCAGGAGTTCATAGGATGGGGTGCAATTCCTATAACAATCCCGATTTAAAGATGGTAATACTCCAAGGTAGAACAGAACGAAAGCTGGATTAGCAATTTGATCTGCGGAGCACAACTTCTCTGACCCAATCCTGGATATGGAAGAGGTACTGGAGTTTGTTTCTCCTAGTCATTCTGCGATAGAATGGCTTGACGGACCACAAGAGTAATAGGCATCGATAAATGAACGCACGCATACTCTTGGCTATCAACTGATAGACGAGGGTCAGAATGCAACTAAAGAGAGACAACTCAAGGAACATATGATTTTCTGAGTTGTGGATGCATGGTTTAGCATGTCGAACGAATTCCACATGTTTCTTCCGGATAACCCATGCAGAAAAGTAGAACTGGCAGAGTCACAATATATAACGGAGAACTCATCAAGAATAATCCTGTTGTGATATTTCAGTTCAACGAGGAACTTCTGCCATAAGTAGTTCGTGGTATTTGGAAGAAGAAGATACCACAGACTTTAAGGACTATCGCAAAGGTTACTAATATCCTCAAGGAAACTAGCAAACACTATCAACATGAAGTAAGTAGAGTGAATCTCGGGTTCAAAGCCCAAGGAGTAGAATACCTACTACTAAGTGGCATCACGGGATGCTTTCGAGAATAAAAGCCAGAATCATCACACTGGGACACAAAACATTGCTAGATTACTAGGTGACTCCCTAAAACACCTAGGGTCATAATAATAGCTCCAACATATATGTCAAGGCAATAATTTACCTCAACTCACCGATTAGTGTGGTTAATCTGGCCCAAAGGAACATCGGAATGGGAGGAAGGAATTTTGCAAATGCTTCAGACTATTCAGAAACGTGGGGTGACTCGGACAGCATAACGGCTATAATTGCTCAAAAAGATTTGAGACAACCACAAAAATGGTGGCATAACCACTCAGAAGCACAATATCAAGGTTCCGAGATCAACAATTAACATACGGAAGTAGTAGGAACTGAACTGAGACTTAAATCCAACAATCTTATAAGTCTACTGATTAGTAACACGTGATCCTAATAGAAAGAAGAGATAGCCTAGTTCTTAATCCCCGCAGGAAAGATAAGATGACTCAGATCAGAAGGGCATGAGGTATAAGGAGTAAAAAGAGCCTTACGTTCCATCCCACAATCAATTCCCTTATATAACTAAAGAATTTCTAGACTCAACTTCGACCAGTTTGGCTTGGTAATCCTACAGGCAGTCAAGCTCTGATACCAACGCTGTCAGGACCCCAACTCAATGCCACATCGATCTAGCATGTAACACCTCATATCACTTTGCGGCCTCACGCACGGTATTCCCACGGGTGTCGCCTTACCTTTGCCCGGGACCGTTTGCGCCTTTTGGCACACGTATATGACAGTGTCGCTAGCATCCATATGATAAGGAGACCGGGCTGACATGGCTAGTCGTAAACCCAAAGTGGCACAAACTTACAGGGACAGGCATCCATGACCCAGCATCGAACGTGTCGGTCATCAGCGAGTGAATCCAGGCTGTAGCACTGGGCTAGTAGGACTCCGGTGAACCGGGCTGTAGCAGGCTAACAGGACTCCGGTATTCATCGCGTGACATTTCCCCGAAGGGACAGACACAGGAACGAAGAAGGACACATGCCAGCCAGCCTAAGTGTTCCGGAGCAGTAGCAAGCTACCATGGCTCGGTGGAAACACTAGGAGACATTTCCCCGTAAGAGAGGCTACTAAAGATAAACAACTAGATGGTCAGATCCCACACATACCAAGCATTTCAATAACATACACACAATATGCTCGATATGTGCAATACAACATGGCATCACAAAATGACTCTACGACTCAAGTAGTTTATTCAATAGGCTCCGAGGAGCGAGATATTACAAACATGGGTCTCATGACCCAACACTCAGAGCATACAAGTCAAAGCACAAGCAGAAGCTATCATGTCTGAGTACAGACAACTATAAATGAAAAAGGCTGAGAAGCCTGACTATCTATCAGATCCTGCCGAGGGCACAAGATCGTAGCTGAGGTATCAAGCTAAACGTCGAAGACCACGCGGAATTACTAGTGAGACTGAAGTCTCTCTGCAAAAACATAAAATAGGCAAACGTGAGTACAAATGTACCCAGCAAGACTTACATCAGAACTATCTACATATGCATCATTATCAACAAAGGGATGGTGGGGTTTAACTGCAGCAAGCCAGCTTTGACTCGGTGGCTATCCTGAACTACGACTGCAAGCGACTCTTTTGAGGTGGCGCACACGAGTCCACATATTCACCATATCAATACACCACTATGGATCCGCTCCCGTCTCCCTACGAGAACGCCATCCATAGCACTCACGCTTATCTTGCGTATTTTAGAGTATCCACTTTCACTTGTCTATGAACTGATATAAGCAACCCAGAGGTCCTTTTCCGTGGACACGGCTATTCGAATAGATGATGTTAACCCTGCAGGGGTGTACTTCTTCACACACGCTCTCACCACTTACCGCCGTTTACACGACATGTACTCGGCAACCTTCAAGCGGAAGCCCAACGTGGGTGTCGGCCACGGCCTACCTAAACACTCAAGTCTCTAGTCCAGGTTTATCGCCTATTCGGGTTCCATCCATGAGGAGATCCGGCCGGAGTTTCGCTCACAGCCCCAAACGATGTGTACAGGGTTCCGTGACACCAAACGGGCGCCCAGTTTACCCGGCCACGTGCCTACCGCATCACAGCCCACCCCTACGGTCAGCGCTGTCCACGGCCTCCAGCATACTACAAACACCAGAAACTACTTGCAACTCCTGGACAGAGGACAAGGGTGATTAAGAAGCCGAGAGGGTCCATTGGTTTCGGGCCCAATGCGTGGTAGTAGCTGAATCATGGATCACAAACACAAAACTCAGTTCCTGAGGACGGCTGCAATGAGACAACCCACCATGTACTCCTACATGGCCTCTCACCGCTACCTTTACCAAATCGTGTTCACACACTTAGCTCACACACAGTAGGACATGTTCACACACCTCTGATTCATCCCCGATGAATCAGACCTGACTCAACTCTAAGCAGTAGCAGGCATGACAAACAAACATGAATGAGTAGGCACAACAGGGCTCAAACAACTCCTACTCATGCTAGTGGGTTTCATCTATTTACTGTGGCAATGACAGGTCATGCAAAGGATAAAGGGGTTCAACTACCGCAGCAAGTAACAGAAAAATCGATGTTGTCCTGATGCATTAAAAGAGAGCAGGAGCGAGAGAGTAGGATTGTATCGGAATGAACAAGGGGGTTTTGCTTGCCTGGCACTTCTGAAGATAACATTGAGTCTTCATCAGTGTCAACGATCACATCATCGGTATCACGTCTATCGAGAGGGGACAAATACCGGCAACAAAGAAGAAATACAATCAATGCAATGCACAATATGATGCATGCTCATGACATGGCAATATGAATGTGTTTTGAGCTAATGCAACTAGCAACAGATTAAATGAAGTTGGTTTGAATACAAGATTCAAATTCAAACTCCATATGTGATTATTTAAATGCCCTTTAATTGATTTGTGCTAAACAGCAGCTATAAGTTGTTCTAACATGCATGAAAATGGTACAGATGGATTCCTTGAATTTTTCTGATAATTTTTCATATATAATTTATTTCATTTGGAGTTACGGTTAATTTTCTATGATTTATTGAAGTTT
>NC_057794.1:322667956-322741880 GCF_018294505.1 Triticum aestivum
GGGGGGGGGGAACTGGGCCGGCTCTGGTGGCTGCGCGGGTAAGGCCAGGTAGGCTTGCTCTTTTTTATTTTTTTTGTTCTGTTTGTTTTATTTAATTTATTTTGCCACTGTTTTGAATTAAAATAATAATTCAAACAATGCCAAAGCTCCTCTGAATATTTTATATTGCTAGATGGACTTTTCCAAAAGCTTATAAAATATTTCAGGGGGTATTTGAAATTATATTCTATTTATATGAATATAATTCAAATTCAAATAGCTAATGATTTAAATCCAAAGTCCCAAAAATAATCCCTTAAAAATGTTCAATATTTTGGTTGGGACCAGAATCCTTACCAAAAATTATCAAACATTTAAAAAGATCATTTTGAAGCAATGAATGAGATTTCTAGGGTTTTTGCCCCTCTTTTATTTAAGTTTTTGAGGCTTTCAAAATTCCCTCAGTTCAAATTTTCAGAATTTAAACATGATGCACACATGAGCTAGCCTAGAGCATTACCAGAAGCTAGGGATGTGACATGCAGCTGCGTCTCCGGCCCGCCCAGGACGAAAAGCCCATTTTCTGTCATGATTTTTTGTCATAGAAGTAGGATCCCACCACATCTATGATGATACCGGGTTTTGTCACAATTATCGTCATAGAAGTGTCATATGTATGACAGAAAAGTTTCGTTCGGCCCAAAATGTCACAGATGTGTCTTTTTTTGTAGTGTAGAGATCAAGATTCATATGGAAGAATGGAATATCTTGGCCTTAACACAAGTGTAGGTGGTTCTTTCTCAAAAAAAGTAAGTGGGAAGTGTAGGTTTGTTCTGATGGCTCTCTCTACGAATGAAGAGGTGGTGGAGGGGTATATATAGCCTCCACACAAAATCTAACCGTTACACACAACTTGCCAATCTCAGTGGGACCGAATTAATAAACTCGGTCGGACCGATTCAGCAAAGCTAGTGACCGTTAGGAGTTTCGGTGGGACCGACATGCAACTCGGTAGGACCGATATGGTTAGGGTTAGGGCATAACGTAATCTCAGTGAGACCGATTACACAAACTTGGTGAGACTGATTTTGGTAATAAGCTAACCAGAGAGTTGGTCAGGTAAACTCGGTGGGACCGATCGCTCATTTCGATGAGACCGAAATGTTACGAAAGAGAAACAGAGAGTTTACATTGCAATCTCGCTGGGACCGAACGCTCATCTCGGTAAGACTGAAATGTTACGAAGGGAAACAGAGAGATTACAATCCCATCTCGGTGAGACCGAGATCCCTATCGGTGAGACCGATTTGCCTAGGGTTTGTGGCAGTGGCTATGACATTTTCAACTCGATGGCGCCGAATAGAAAGAATCGGTGGGGCCAAGTTTGACTTTTGGTTTAGGTCATATGTGGATGTGAGAAAGTAGTTGAGGGCTTTGGAGCATATCACTAAGCATTTTGAGCAAGAGCCTCATTAAGCAGCACCTCATCCCTCCTTGACAGTATTGGCTTTTCCTATAGACTCAATGTGATCTTGGATCACTAAAATAGAAAATGTAGAGTCTTGGGCTTTGAGCTTGAGCCAATCCTTTTGTCCTTAGCATTTTGAGGGGTCCACTTTTCTCATCCATGCCATGCCAATCACTGAGCTTTCCTGAGATATTAATCTTGAAATAGCATTAGCTCAATGAGCTATATGTTGTTAGGAATTACCAAAACCACCTTGGGATAGTTGCACTTTCAGTTCTAATGGTCCCTAGTTGGTAAGCTAACATGATGTGGTATGTTAGCATGGTATTTCCCTTTGAAGGTTTCAGGTGACTTGACTTGGAACATGTTTATACATGTTATGAAATTCCAATGCAGCCTCGATGGTATTATACAGTTGGAGTGTTAGTATCTTGCTCATACTACCACTTAATGATCACCTTTCAGATGCATGATTATGATCTTTGTGCTCTAGTTGGTCGCTACCCAGTCTTTTGCTAGCCTTCACCTAAACTAAGCATGAATATTATTTTATTTTTTGCAAGAAAACTTCGGATCTATTCATTAGCTGGCATGGTAGTATAAAGAACAACATAAGTAAAAATTACATCTTGGTCCATAGACCACCTAGCGGCGACTACAAGCACTGGAGCGAGTCGAAGGCGCGCTGCATTCGTCTCCCCTCCATCATCAGAGTCGGGCAAACATTATTGTAGTAGAGACAGTCGGGAAGTCATCGTGCTAAGGCCTCATTGGCCGGACCAGTGCATCAGAACAACAACCACCATCGTTGAAGAGAAACGTAGATCGTATGGATCCAACCTAAAGACACACAGACATAGACGTATGAGGATCAGATACAAGCAGATACATTGATCACAAACACCGATCGAAACCCACGAGATCCGCCGGAGATAAACCTCCACACGCCCTCCGATGATGCTAGAAGCACCGTTGAAATGGAGGCCAGGCAGGGAGGGCCTTATTCCATCTTTAGAGAGCCACCATCGCAACATCTCTCCGGGAAGGACACAAACCCTAATAAAACTTAAAAAACTTCTAAAAGCGGAGCCCTCCCATCCGCAAGGGACGAGATCCATAGTGCCTCCATAGCCATCAAGCCACAAAAGATGAGGTAGACTGGCAGCAGCGCCTGTGGGAGGCATGGAAAACCTAATGACAGGCATAAATTTTGTTTGCGTATCTAAATTCTATTGGGAAACATAGTAGAAAACAAAAAAAATTGCACTACGATCAACCAGGAACAATATGAAGATGCATACACGGTTTGGATCATGATCGTTACCGACTCCGACTAGCAGCGGAAGTAGACGTGTCAGTGTAGATCATACTTGGAGTCCCTCAAATCATAGATGAACGATCCCGCGAACTTCCCCTGAACAATCCCATGAACGGAAGGCCGAAACCACGGCCTCTCTACGAGTTGCAAGCGTACGACCTTCACGATTCGTCGGTGCTTTTGTAAGGGCATATTTATCCCTAAGGTGTTTTGGTGATTGATGACAATGCTTTTGTGGACTAATCGTGTGCCTTGAGTTTCCCACACGTTTCATCGCTAGGCACAAGACGGTTTGGTGCCCCTCGACGACTATTGAAGACAGCATTTCTCTAAGTTTCTTTTTGGTGGATTTGAGTGATAGGAAAGCCGTACTATTAAGAGGGGGTCCGCATCGGAAAGGTTCGGGTGGAATCATCACGTACACGTTTTCTTCCTTGTATCCTACTTTCCCATTCGCATTGGAGCATCCTCCGTTTATCCTCTTTGCTTTGTCCTGGTTGCTGATGATGGGCTTGCGGTAGTACTGCTCCCTGGAGCGGTAGTACCGCAGGCACCTACGGTAGTACCGTACTTCGGCGCGGTAGTACCGCAGGAGCCCACGGTAGTACCGCTCCTCCGGAGCCATAGTACCGTTGCCCCCAGGCCAAGTGCCGCTTCATCGTGGTGGTAGGGGCGGATGTAATTTTTTACATCCGCGCCTACGCGGTAGTACTGCGCGCGGACTAGCTCAGCTGCCAGGTGGTAGTACCGATCCCCAGCGGTAGTACTGTGTCGGATTTTTGCATCGTCTGTTTTCCAGCGGAAGTAGGCACGGATGTATTTTTTATTCATCTGCGCTCTTCCGAGACTAGGAGTTTCCTGCCTTGCGGTAGTACCGCAAGGGGGAGCAGTAGTACCGCGCTTGCGGCAGTACCACCCTCAGCCCTTGTGCTACAGGTCTGCCCTAGCTCCTGCTATTGCTGCGGTAGTACCACGGTTCCTCACGGTAGTGCCGCATGGCCTTGCGATAGTACTGTTGGTCAGGCGCGGAAGTACCGCATGGACTTACGGTAGTACCGCTGGTCAGGGGCGGTAGTACCGCATGTCGCGGGCTGGTTAGGTGGATAACGGTTGGATTTTGTCCACAGCTATATAAGGGGTGTCTTCTTCCTCTAGTTGACTACCTCTTCCAACCCTAAGCTCCATTGTCTCTCCAAGCTCCATTTTCGCCCAATCTCATTCCCTAGCCAATCAAACTTGTTGATTTGCTCGGGAGTGGTTGAGAAGGCCCCGATCTACACTTCCACCAAGAGAAATTTGATTCCCCCCACTAATCCCTTGATGATCTTGTTACTCTTGGGTGTTTGAGCACCATAGATGGTTGAGGTCACCGCGGAGCCATAGTCCATTGTGGTGAAGCTTCGTGGTGTCGTTGGGAACCTCCAATTAAGTTGTGGAGATTGCCCCAACCTTGTTTGTAAAGGTTCGGTCGCTGCCTCCAAGGGCACCAATAGTGGAATCACGGCATCTAACATTGTGTGAGGGCATGAGGAGAATACTGTGGCCCTAGTGGCTTCTTGGGGAGCATTGTGCCTCCACACCGCTCCAACAGAGACGTACTTCCCTTCAAAGGGAAGGAACTTCGGTAACACATCCTCGTCTCCACCGGCTCCACTCTTGGTTATCTCATGCCTTTACTTGTGCAAGATTATTTGTGATATATCTCTTGCTTCCTTGTGTACTTATCATTGTTGCATCATATAGGTTGCCCACTTAGTTGCACATCTAGACAACCTACTTTGATGCAAAGTTTAAATTGTTAAAGAAAAGCTACAAATTGTTAGTTGCCTATTCACCCCCCTCTAGTCAACTATATCGATCCTTTCGATTGGTATCAGAGCCTCGTCTCTTTATTAAGGACTTTACTGTCCGAAGAGTATGGTTGACATCATAGAAGGTGAGGAGGAGCACTCCGGTGCAAATCCGGTATCTTCTACAAGAGATGGGGGAACCGCGGTCTCTCGTGAGGAGTTCAATATGGCGTTGGACACATTGAAAACCTCCATGATGACCGAAGCCAAAGGCATGTTTAATGAATTCTTAGAAGGGCTTAAACTTTCCACCGCACCGTTGAAAGTGGGTGATCCCGCCAACAAGGTGACGGATGCTACCTCCGACAAGGGGGAAGCTACTAGCGAGAAAGCCCTTCCTTCTAGTGGTAAAAGTGGCACCGACATCTTTGCCCATGTGGAACCTCCACTTGTCTATGGTGGACCTCTTCCTTCCACTCATTTGAATCATGCCTGCCCGGGCCCCTAAGATTGAGAAGAATGTAGAATTTGATTCTTGGGTCTATCATTTTAAGCGTCATTTAAATCATGTGAACACTAACCTTTGGAGAATCATTGAAGAAGGTTTGTATTCGCATGACCGAAGAAACTTCACTCATAGAGAAGCCGTGGATAATCAGTTCAATGAGAATGCTCTCTTCATCATTCAAGAAGCTATCCCACCTGAAGACCTTCCTCATCTCCGGCCCTACTCCTTGGCCAAAGATGCTTGGCGCCAAGTGGTTTCCCTCTACCGGGGAAGCGCAAGCATTCAACGCTCCAACTACGAAGTGGTGCAAGATGAAGCCGATGAGTTTGCAATGAAAGAAGATGAATAACCTCATGAGATCTATTGGAGGGTAACTAAACTCGCGGTCTCGCTCCGAGATCATGGAAGCAAGGACAAGGATGACAATTGGATCAAGCGCAAATTCCTCAAGGCAATGATGCCCTACCACAAAGCCATGTCCTCCGTTATTCGTCAAAGGCCAGACTTCCACACCTTGTCCTCAAGTGATGTGTTGGATGAGTTCGTTGCTATGAGCATCTTGGACAAGACCGCCGACAATGCGGTATTTCGCTCTCAAAGAGTAAACAAACCCAACCTTGCTCTAAAGGCCAAGGTTAGTATGGAGGAAGAGGATGAAGAGGAAGAAGAGGAGAGCAACCTCGAAGATACAAAGTATGCCTATCATGAACACATGGCCCTTGCTTCAAGGCAGTTCTGGAGCAAGAAGAACTCAAGGCCCAACTTCAACAAGAACAATTCAAGTGGCGCAAAGGGCAAGCAACGAGTGAGGAGTTGTTTCAATTGTGGCAATGTAAGACACTTTGTTGTGGAGTGCCCTTATGAGAAGAGGGAAGACAATGGTGGCAAGCTCATCCGAAAGGACAAGGCCAAGTTGTTCCCCAACAAGAGCAACTTCACCAAGAGGACTCCTCCCAAGGCATCGGGGGTACAAGAAGAGCACAATGAGGATGATGACGATGATGAAGATGGTGAGTCGGTTGCCATGGCCTCCATTGCCATTGCGACGACTCCACGGGTGTCTCTCCTCGACTCACCCAATGAGAGCATCACCGCCAAGTGCCTCATGGCTAAAGCCACCAACAAGGTAACCCCCAACATCAAAACTACCATCATTAATCATCCTTCTTCGACGGATAGCATTGATGAACATGAGGGAACTAATGTGGAGGTGAATGAGTTTGAGGCCTTTATGGGTAAACTCAAGGGTAAATCCAAGAAGCACTTTGTTGCTCTCTTGGAACAACTTGGTGAAGCCAATGACATGATCGAGGCTCATGAAGATACCATCTCTAAGATGGAGGGGCATAGTCGTGACTATGCCGATGAGATTTCCGATCTTTCCAATGCTCTTGAGGAAGAGCGTGGTCTTCGTTTGGCTCTTGAGGAGTCTCACAACAATGATCATGCTAAATTAAAGAAAGATCTTGATCATGCTCTTGTTGTTTCTTGTGTGCTAAACTCCGAGAAGGCAAAGCTTGGAGTTGATCTTGCTAGACTCAAAGAGGAGTTTGACATTCTCGACAAGGCTCACAAAGTCTTGAAGGGTGGTCATGCTACCCTCAAGGAGTCTCATGATCAACTCCAAGTGAAGCTAACCAAGGAGAAAGCCACATTTCCTCGTATGGTGTTAATTGATAATGCAAATGCTACTAACCCTTGTTGTGAGCATGTGCATCTTATTGAGGAGAATGTTAAGTTGAAGTAGCAACTTGAGAAAGGCCTTGTGTCATGCATACAAGGTGAGAAGAACCTAAACGACCTTTTGAGAAATCAAAAGGAAGTTGTGGCCAAGGAGGGGATTGGGTTCGCACCCAAGCCCAAGAACAAGAAGAAGGATAACAAGACCAAACAACCTCCTCCTCTCAAGCAAACTTTTGTGAAGGAGGGAGAGAGTGCTTCCAAGGAGAAGAAGAACAATGCGAAGGGTGGTAGTGTCAAAAAGGGCAATGCCACCCCTCCCAACAAAGCCGGCGACTTTAATCCTTCTTATGTGTTATGTCGTGCTAGTGATGGGCATGTCTATACCAAATTTGTTGGTTATCCTCATGAGTACATTGAATGGTCTATTTGGGTTCCTAAGACCCTTGTTACTAACATCAAAGGACCCATTACAAAATGGGTACCTAAAACCAAGCATTGATCTCTTGTAGGTGTTTGCTTCCGATGGGGGATCATGGTTGCTCGATAGTGGAGCTACAAATCATATGACCGGAAGCAAGGACTTGGTGGTGGACGTGCATAAGATTCCCTCTATGCCCACCAATGTCGAGTGGGGTGATGCCTCATCTTCTAAGGTATTTGGACTTGGCAAGGTTGTCATCTCTCATGATCTCACGATCGAGAAGGTCATGCTTGTTGAGTCCCTTGCATACAATTTACTTTCTGTTTGTCAACTTGCAATCATGGGCTTTGCCACTTTCTTTGATATTGATACCGTGGCCCTCTAGTGGAGCAAGACTCTTAAAGTAGCCTTTGCTGGGCATGTCAAGAACGGTCTATATGCGATTTAACTTTTCAGAGCGACCCACTAAGACCGCGACATGCCTAATGGCTAAAGTTGATGTGGGATGGCTTTGGCATCCTCGTTTAGCCCATGCTAATATGAGATCTTTGCAAAGTCTTCTCAAGGGGGACCATGTCCGTGGACTAACGAATGTTAGTTTTGCTAAAGATCGTGCTTGCAGTGCTTGTATCAAAGGAAAGCTTCATGAGAAGGCTCACCCTCCCACGACTATCATTTACTCGAAGAGGCCTTTGGAGCTCCTTCACTTGGATCTCTTTTGGACTCCATCCTTTGATAGTCTTGGGGGTAGGAAGTATTGCTTGGTGATTGTATATGACTATTCAAGATATACTTGGGTGTATTTTTTCAAGAGGAAGAGCGAGACCCAACAAACCATCATTGACTTTGCAAATGAAGCACAATGTCAACACAATGCAAAGATCTTGACAATAAGAAGTGACAACGGCACCGATTCCAAGAACTACACCTTGGATGAGTTTCTTAGTGATGAGGGGATCAAGCATCAATATTCCGCACCCTACACCCCTCAACAAAACGGTGTTGTGGAGAGGAAGAACCGGATGTCAATGGATGCGGCAAGGACCATGATGGTGGAGTTCAAGTCTCCATACAACTTTTGGGCCGAAGCCATCAACACCGCGTGTCATGCATCCAATCGGCTCTGCCTCCGCAAGGGCTTGAACAAGACTCGATATGAGATACTCACAGGTAACAAGCCCAACCTCAAGTACTTTTGGGTGTTCGGGTGTAAGTGTTTCATTCTCAAGAAAGGTGTTCGGTTGTCTAAATTTGAGGCTAGAGCTTATGAGGGCATATTTGTTGGTTATGCTACAAACTCTCATGCTTACCGTGTCCTCAATAAATCCACAGGACTTATTGAGGAGACGTGTAACATAGAGTTTGATGAGAATAACGGCTCCCAAGTGGAGCAAAGTGGCACTTGTGATGTAGGTGATGAAATTCATCCTCAAGCCATAAGAAGAATGGGTGTTGGTTTTATCCTACCCATTGAGGAACCCCTTGTGGCCGAAGGAGAAGGACAATGCTCCACTCAAGTGGAGCCATCACCAACCCAAGGCCCGCACGCTTCCGAAGAACAAAGTGAAGGCCCTCATCCTCATGAACAAGACCAAGGGCAAGATCATGCTAAAGACAGTGTTGACACACCAAGTGATGCCCAAGGTCAAGTTCTCTCCTCCGAGCAAGTTCAAGATCAAGAACAAGCTCAAGACGTCGCTCAAGATGATCAAGTGACCGCTCCTCAACTCACCATCGAGGAGGAATTGGAGCGTCATGCCGCCAAGATTGCTTCCAATCTCTCCACCAAGGGTCATCTCATGAAGAATGTACTTGGAAGCATTCAAAAGGGGGTAGGCACTCGTAGACAATTGGCAAACTGTTGTGAACATCACGCATTTGTCTCTTGTGTTGAACCCCAAAAGGTATATGAAGCACTCAAAGATCCGAATTGGCTTAATGCCATGCATAAAGAACTCAACAACTTCGAGTACAACAAGGTGTGGAGATTGGTGCCAAGGCCAACGGGGAACCACAATGTCATTGGAACCAAGTGGATATTTAAGAACAAGCAAGAAGCTCATGGGACCATCATTCACAACAAGGCAAGATTGGTGGCACAAGGCTACTCCCAAGTCGAGGGTATCAACTACGGTGAAACCTTTGCTCCCGTTGCTCGCCTTTAATCCATTCGTTTGTTGATTGCTTATGCTTCTCATCACAACTTTAAGTTGCAACAAATGGATGTGAAGAGTGCTTTTCTTAATGGTCCTAGTAATGAGTTGGTCTATGCCAAGCAACCCCCCGGGTTCGAGGATCCCTACTTTCCCGATCATGTGTATCAACTCGATAAGGCACTCTATGGGCTTAAAAAAGCCCCACGTGCGTGGTATGACCACCTTACCGAGTTGTTACAAGATCGTGGGTTTGAAGTTGGGCTAATCAACCCCACTCTTTTTGCTAAGAAGGTCAAAGCGGAGTTTTTTGTATGCCAACTATATGTTTATGACATTATCTTTGGTTCCCCTAACAAAGCTTTCAATGAGGAATTCGCCGCTCTCATGACCTCAAAGTTCAAGATGTCTTCCATGGGAGAGTTGAAGTTCTTTCTAGGGTTCTAAGTGAAGGAAAGAAGAGAAGGAACCTTCATCAACCAAGCCAAATACACTCAAGACATGCTCAAGAGATTCAAGCTAAGTGATGTCAAGCCGGCTTCCACTCCAATGCCCACCAAGTGCCAACTTGACATCGATCCCAATGGTAAAGCGGTGGATCAAAAGGTATATCGCTCCATGATTGGATCCTTGCTTTACCTTTGTGCATCTAAACCAGATATCATGTTGAGTGTGGGAATTTGTGCACGGTTTCAAGCCGCACCTAAGGAAAATCACTTTGTGGCGGTCAAGTGAATCTTTCGATATTTGGCTCATACCCCAAACTTTGGCTTATGGTACCCAAGAGGAGCAAACTTCAAGCTTGTAGGGTATTCGGACTCTGATTGGGCGGGAGACAAAGTGGATAGGAAGTCCACTTCCGGAGGGTGCCAATTCCTTGGTTGCTCTTTGGTAAGTTGGTCTTCCAAAAAGCAAAGTTGTGTGTCTCTCTCGTCCACCGAATCGGAGTATGTAGCGGCCGGTAGTTGTTGTGCACAACTCTTATGGATGAGGCAAACTTTAAAGGATTGCGGTGTCATTTGTGATAAAGTGCCTCTTTGGTGTGACAATGAAAGTGCCATCAAGATTTCTCTCAACCCGGTGCAACACTTCAAGACGAAGCATATTGAGATTTGGTATCACTTCATCCGGGATCACATTAGGCGAGGGGAGACCGAGCTCAACTACGTCAACACTCATGATAGCCTTGCAGATATTTTCACAAAGCCGTTGGATGAAGCAAGATTTCACGAGTTAAGGCACGAGCTAAATATCATTGATTCGAGCAATGTTGCTTGAACCCTTGCACACCCCACCATACTCATCTTGTTGTCTTATTTAGATGTAGGCATGGACATAGGGGGAGTGTTGTTCTCTCAATGAACTCTCCCTCCCCCCATTATGAATAAATTGATCAACTCTTCCACATTAGCCATTTTTATGGTACTTGTGCGTCAAAGACGAGTTTTGGTCATGGGCCCAAGGATAGTTCTTCGCGGTGCCATACCAATTGACTCAAACATAGGTGGCTCCGGCCACCGCCCTCTCTTTGGAGAGGTTGTGTCTCGAGGTTGTTTCTTGTTGTCTCTTGCCTTTCTTTCTTTGTGTTGAGCGTGTTCTTGTGGTGTCTTGTTGGCTTGAAGATTCGGTGCGAAGACCTCTTTTTCTTGTTTGAAATGTGCAACTTCTTGAGCCCGCGGTACTACCGCGGCCATCCACGGTACTACAGCGTATGGAGTGCACAATACTACAGCGTATGGGAGAGCGGTACTACTGCTCAGGTGCGGTACTTCCGCCGAGCGGTACTACCGCAATGAAGCACGGTACTACCGCGCTGACGAGTGCATGGGGGGTTATGACTCGGGCAGGGGAGTTCCAACTCCCCATACCCATTCACTTGTGTCTCTCCCCACCATCTCTCTCTCGCTCAAGAACGACGTCGGAGGTCCTCACTGGATCTCCGTCTCCGGCCACTCTCCTCGGATTCCGACCGGTGGGATCGTTCCCCACCACTTCCTCTTGCCATGGAACAAGGTTTCTCCCCAAATCCCTCTCTTCCTTGGCTATTCTTTCGCTTCTACGTTTTTGGCGAGATGCATGTTGTTCTTGAGATTTTAGGCCAAATCTTTGCAAGAGTAGGATGTAGGAGAGTCATGTTGCGTAGAAATTATACTTGATATATTGTCCCGTGGTAGATTTTCTCAACTGTAGTACCGCTGTGGTTTCGTGGTTCATGTCAGATTCAAAAGTGGTTCGGATCTGACGCGGTGCGGTACTACCGCGCCTCTTGTGCGGTACTACCGCTGGTCCGGTACTACCGCACGTGCTGTGGCACTAAGCTCTTACTACCGCTCCAAGCCATGGTACTACCGTGACCTCGCACGGTACTACCGCGACTAGGAGCGGTACTAAAATTTTAGTACCGCACGACCTGGCAGTAATACCGTTGGTGTCCAAACTCTCTGGTGGCAATTGCCACGTATGCTTTCTACTTGTTTCTCTTGTCTTGCTAAGGTCTTTGCATTGATTCTTCTCGCTCTTTGTGTGTGCTTTCTCTTGTTTCTTAGGTGGTGGCTCTCGCCGTTCCAATCCCAGTCGTGACACTGGCTCCAAGCAACTGCGCAGTCATCAAGATGAAGCACCAGAGGGCTCCAGTGCCCCCAAGTGCAATGTCAAGACCACCACTAGCAAGAACAAGGAACCCGCTAAGGGCATGGACGAGATTCCCCTCGCTGAGTACATCGAACGCCGGAAGATCAACCCTTATGTGAATGCTCGTGCTATCCTCAGAGGCAATGAATTATTTTGGACCAAGCAGCAGACTCTCGTTTATCTGGATGTAATCAAGAACAAGCAAAATACCTATGTGGATGTCAAGTGGATAGACATGAATCAATTGAGGAAGGACAAGTTTCGTGAGTACTTTGGAGAAGCTCTGGATGTGGTGGAGCAGTTCGGTATTGAACATGTGATCTCTTTCTACCTTGACTATGACCCTGAGCTTATCTGTCAGTTCTTTGCCTCAGTTTACTTTCACCCTGGGGAGGAGCGGAGGATGACCTGGATGACCAATGGCCGTAAGTTGACTGCTACCTGGAAGGAGTTCATGGATCTGCTCCAAGTTCCTGATGACGGGCTCAAAACACCCGTTGGTGTTCGCCCCCATGCCAATCCTGAGTCTGCTATCAAGAACAAGTTACATCCGTTCTATGTTGAGAAGGTGCTTCCCAGTGGCAAGTCGACATGGGTGCTGAACTCCTTTCTGGATATCATGCATCGCATCTTCCGCAACTCTCTGTTCCCTCACATTGGCGACAAGGACAAGGTTCATGCCTATGTGGTGGATATGATGCTCCTGTGCGAGGAGGCACGTGTGTCTCAGACTCAGCCACTTGATGTCTCACACGTCATGTTGTGTGAGCTTCGGTTTGCGGTGTTCACCCGCAAGGTACCTATCTATGGACCATACCTGTTTCTGTTGATCTCCATGACTTGGGAGAAGCTATACCCTGATGATGAGTTCCTTGCTCCAAAATGGATTCGGCATGAGCCCATCAGTCTCCGTGTCAAGCCCAACTGGGCCAACACTACTACTCGTGCTGAGGCGTCTGCTGCTAGGAGGGCTGTTAATGAGGAGGAGGCTGGAGCAGAGGATGTTGCTGGCGACCGTGCTGCTAGGTCTTCCCATCCTTCCTCTGAGCCCTCGTGGGCCAAGAAGTTGAAGGACAAGATGAAGACTCTTTTCTGCATGCAAGCAAAGGGGCAGTACATGACTCACGTGGCATCCAGGAGAGTCGCCACCATGACAAGAAGATTATGAGGGTCTTTGGAGAGGACGTCTCTAGCGGTTCTGAGGAGGTCATCACGCTAGAGGCTGCATGGATGGGGAAGCAAGGCTACAAGTGGACTGATACTGAGGAGGACATCGAGGAGACCGTCCCCGCCGCCGAGTCTGACGAGGAGCACGAGGAGAGTTGGGATGATTTCTCTGCCTGAGCCACCCCTTGAGTGTAGGTGTCCTCTCTGCCTTTTTGGCGTCTCAATGCCAAAGGGGGAGAGAGTGTAGGGATTTGTGTGCTTACGAGTCGTGTGTCGTGTTTGGTGTGTTTGTTTTGTCGTTTGGACCTCGTTTGCTTTGGTTTGGTTTGCGCCTTTGAGACTTATCCTTCATATGGTGTAAGACATATGCACTCTATCCTATCTTAGTGAGCTTATGATTATGCTACTTATATGCACTCTATCCTATCTTAGTGAGCTTATGATTGTGCTACTTATGTTATGCTCGTATTTGCTATCTTGTCTAGTGTTAGCCTTACTATTGCAAGATATGCCTTGTCTCTAAAATATAGGGGGAGTTTTGATCCTAGTATGTGTGTCGTGCAGTCCAAAGCACCCATCTAGTTTGCACACATCTAGGGGGAGCCCGTCTATATTCTAGAGAGGAGGGGTTTGCGTTTGCTCAATATTATTTCCCTTTGTGAAAATCCCGTATTGTCATCAATCCACCAAAAAGGGGGAGATTGTAAGGGCATATTTATCACTAAGGTATTTTGGTTATTGATGACAATGCTTTTGCGGACTAATCGTGTGCCTTGAGCTTCCCAGACGTTTCATCGCTAGGCAACGGACGGTTTGGTGCCCCTCGAAGACTATTGAAGACGGTGTTTTTCTACGTTTCTTTTTGGTGGATTTGAGTCATAGGAAAGCCGTACTATTAAGAGGGGGGTCACGTCGGAAAGGTTCGGGTGGAATCATCATGTACACGTTTTCTTCCTTGTCTCCTCCTTTCCCATTCGCATTGGAGCATCCTCCGTTTATCCTCTTTGCTTTGTCCTGGTTGCTGATGATGGGCTTGCGGCAGTACTGCTCCCTGGAGCGGTAGTACCATACTTCGGTGCGCTAGTACCGCAGGAGCCCACAGTAGTACCGCTCCTCCGCAGCCGTAGTACCGTGGCCCCCAGGCCAAGTGCCACTTCATCGCGGTAGTAGGGGCGGATGTAATTTTTTACATCCACGCCTATGCGGTAGTACCGCACCCCGTGTGCGGTAGTACCGCGCATGGACTGGCTTAGCTGCCAGGTGGTAGTACCGCTCCTCAGTGGTAGTACTGTGTCGGATTTTTGCATCGTCTGTTTTCCAGCGGAAGTAGGCACAGATGTATTTTTATTCATCCGCGCTCTTCCTAGGCTAGGACTTTCCTGCCTTGCAATAGTACCACAAGGGGGAGCGGTAGTACCGCGCCTGCGGCAGTACCGCCCTTAGCCCTTGTGCTACAGGTCTGCCCTAGCTCCTCCTGCTGCTGCGGTAGTACCACGGTCCCTCACGGTAGTGCCGCATGGCCTTGCGGTAGTACTGCTGGTCAGGGGCGGAAGTACCGCATGGCCTTACGGTAGTACCGCTGGTCAGGGGCGGTAGTACCGCATGTCGCGGGCTGGTTAGGTGGATAACAGTTGGATTTTGTCCACAACTATATGAGGGGTGTCTTCTTCCTCTAGTTGACTACCTCTTCCAACCCTAAGCTCCATTTTTGCCCGATCTCACTCCCTAGCCAATCAAACTTGTTGATTTGCTCGGGAGTGGTTGAGAAGGCCCCGATCTACACTTCCACCAAGAGAAATTTGATTACCCCCACTAATCCCTTGCAGATCTTGTTACTCTTGGGTGTTTGAGCACCCTAGACGGTTGAGGTCACCACGGAGCCATAGTCCATTGTGGTGAAGCTTCGTGGTGTCTTTGGGAGCCTCCAATTAAGTTGTGGAGATTGCCCCAACCTTGTTTGTAAAGGTTCGGTCGCCTCCTCCAAGGGCACCAATAGTGGAATCACGGCATCTCGCATTGTGTGAGGGCGTGAGGAGAATACAGTGGCCCTAGTGGCTTCTTGGAGAGCATTGTGCCTCCACACCGCTCCAACAGAGACGCACTTCCCTTCAAAGGGAAGGAACTTCAGTAACACATCCTCGTCTCCGCCGGCTCCACTCTTGGTTATCTCGTGCCTTTACTTGTGCAAGCTTATTTGTGATATATTTCTTGCTTGCTTGTGTACTTATCATTGTTGCATCATATAGGTTGCCCACTTAGTTGCACATCTAGACAACCTACTTTGATGCAAAGTTTAAATTGTTAAAGAAAAGCTAAAAATTGTTAGTTGCCTATTCACCCCCCCCCCCCTCTAGTCAACTATATCGATCCTTTCAGCTTTGCCGTGCAGAGCTAATTACCGTTGGAGAATTAGAGGGAGGAGATTAGAACCACACTAGGCTTCTAATTATGAGGATTAGAGGTTCTAGGTCAAGCTCTAATTGATCAACTGGGACCAACTAGAACTAGGAACTAGAGGAGGCTCCAAAAACTTATGTGTAGAAATAGTGCAAAAGCCTCTAGCATATATAGGTTGGAGAGAGAGAGGGGCGCTACACAAGGAGGGAAGGAGTCCCTCCTTGGTGCGCTGGTCATAGGGGGAGGGGAAACCCTCCCCCATTCTAATTCGGCCTCCCCTCCAAGGAAAGGGTGCGCCCCCTCTTGGGCCCTTGTGGCCCAAGTTGCCATCCACCGTTTGGCCTTTTAAGTCCCGTTGATATTAAATTAAATATAAAAGCCTTTAACAATTACGAGAGCCTTTTATTATTAATATAACATCACTCAAAGAATTTTCCAGCTATATACTATTTATCGATAATACTCGGTATTGCCCGATAATCTCCAAAACCCTTTTGGCTCCTCTTTAAACTATTTCGAATATTATTTAAACAATTCCACAAATAATTCCTCGATGCTCTCATCCTACTGATACATCTCCGTCGTATCTATAATTTTTTATTGTTCCATGCCAATATTGTACAACTTCCATATACTTTTGGCAACTTTTTATACTATTTTTGGGACTAACATATTGATCCAGTGCCCAGTGCCAGTTCCTGCTTGTTGCATGTTTTTTGTTTCGCAGAATGTCCATATCAAACGGAGTCCAAACGGGATAAAAACTAACAGAGTTTTTTTGGAATATATATGATTTTTGGGAAGAAAAATCCAAGCGAGACGATGCCCGAGGGGGCCACGAGGCAGGGGGCGCGCCCCTGACCCTCGTGGCCACCCCATAAGGCGGTTGATGCCCTTCTTTCGCTACAAGAAAGCCAATATCCAGATAGAGATCTTGTTAAAATTTCAGCCCAGTCTGAGTTACAGATCTCCGGGAATATGAGAAACGGTAAAAGGGTAGAATCTGAGAACGCGGAAACAGAGAGAGACAGAGAGACATATCCAATCTCGGAGGGGCTCTCGCCCCTCCCACGCCATGGAGGCCAAGGCCTAGAGGGGAAACCCTTCTCCCATCTAGGGAGGAGGTCATGGAAGAAGACGAAGGGCCCCCCTCTACCCTTCTCTTCCGGTGGCGCCAGAACGCTGTCGTGGCCATCATCATCACTGCAATCTTCACCAACAACTTCACCGCCATCATCACCAACTCTCCCCCCCTCTATGCAGCGGTGTAACCTCTCTTTTACCTATTGTAATCTCTAGTTAAACATGGTGCTCAATGCTATATATTATTTCCCGATGATGTATGGCTATCCTATGATGTTTGAGTAGATCTGTTTTGTCCTATGGGCTATTTGATGATCAAGATTTGTTTGAGTTGCATGCTTTATTATTGGTGCTGTCCTATGGTGCTCTCCGTGTCGCGCAAGCGTGAGGGATCCCCGCTATAGGGTGTTGCAATACATTCATGATTCGCTTATAGTGGGTTGCGTGAGTGACTGAAACACAAACCCGAGTAAGGGGGTTGTTGCGTATGGGATAAAGAGGACTTGATGCTTTAATGCTATGGTTAGGTTTTAGCTTAATGATCTTTAGTAGTTGCGGATGCTTGCTAGAGTTCCAATCATAAGTGCATATGATCCAAGTAGAGAAAGTATGTTAGCTTATGCCTCTCCCTCAAATAAAATTGCAATAATGATTACTGGTCTAGTTATCGATTGCCTAGGGACAAATAATTTTCTCGTAACAAAAAGCTCTTTACTAAAACTAATTTAGTTGTGCCTTTATCTAAACAGCCCCTACTTTTTATTTACATGCTCTTTATTATCTTACAAACCTATCCAAAAACACCTACAAAGTACTTCTAGTTTCATACTTGTTCTAGGTAAAGCGAACGTCAAGCGTGCGTAGAGTTGTATCGGTGGTCGATAGAACTTGAGGGAATATTTGTTCTGCCTTTAGCTCCTCGTTGGGTTCGACACTCTTACTTATCGAAAGAGGCTACAATTGATCCCCTATACTTGTGGGTTATCAAGACCTTTTTCTGGCGCCGTTGCCGGGGAGCAATAGCGTGGGGTGAATATTCTCGTGTGTGCTTGTTTGCTTTATCACTAAGTAATTTTTATTTGCTATTCTTAGTTGTTCTTTATCTTTAGTTGTGGATATGGAACACGAAATACCAAAAAAATTGGATGTACTTTCTTCTCATGGAGATGGGGAACCTCCTAAAACCCTCGATGTTGGTTATGTGAAAGATATTATGTACTACTGTAAAAATCCTGAGGAAACCCCATTCAATTATGTAATGGGAGTAACATTGGATCAATGTGAATACTTTAGGGATTACCGCTTGACACAAAAAGGGAAACTATTATGGGATCAAATTCATATATTGAATTGGTATGCTACGCAACTATGCTTGAGATATGATTATACTTGTTGATCTAGGATGAAGGCTCCACACCTTCCCTTTTTATGCGAATTTAATGATAATAAAACCTTAGCTTCTTATGCTAATGGTATATATGATTACTATGATGTGGAACAAATAGAAGAATTTGTTGCTTTTATGGGTGCTTATGAAATTGAATCTATGTTTAAAGAGTTTGAAGATTTTGATGATTCGGTTTATAGACCTGAAAATTTAGCTATCCTTAAATATTGCTATGAGAATTATGAATACAATTCTGATATTAATGCACTTATTGAGAAAGTCTCTGCTGTCCAAGAAGAGACTAATATTTTGCAGGAATCTATGGAAGAAGAAGTTGATGAAACTGTGAGCTCATTGGATGAAAAAGATGAGGAGGAGAGCGAAGAACAAAAGGAGGAAGAGCGGATTGATCACCCGTGCCCACCTTCTAATGAGAGTAACTCTTCAACTCATACATTGTTTAATTCCCCTTCATGCTTACCGAAGGATCAATGCTATGGTAATTGCTATGATCCCGTTGATTCTTTTGAAATATCCCTTTTTGATGATGCTTGGTATGCTTGTGGCCAAGATGCCAATATGAATTATGCTTATGGAGATGAACTTTCTATAGTTCCATATGTTAAACATGAAATTGTTGCTATTGCACCCATGCATGGTAGCCCTATTATCTTTTTGAATTCTCCCGATTACACTATATCGGATAAGTTTGCCTTTATTAAGGATTACATTGATGGGTTGCGTTTTACTATTACACATGATGAATTTGACAGTTATAATATGCATGTGCTTGCTGCTCCTACTTGCAATTATTATGAGAGAGGAACTATATCTCCACCTCTCTATGTTTCCCACATGATAAAATTGCAAGAAACTGTTTATACTATGCATTGGCCTTTACTATGTGTGCATGAATTGTTCTTTTATGACATGCCGATGCATAGGAAGAGAGTTAGACTTCGTTGTTGCATGATATATGCTACTTTTTGCTCACTACTAAATTACAAATCGTTGTTAATTAAAATTGGCTTTGATATACCTTGGGATCCGGGTGGATCCATTACTTGAGCACCATATGCCTAGCTTAATGGCTTTAAAGAAAGCGCTGCCAGGGAGACAACCCGGAAGTTTTAGAGAGTCATTTATTTCTGTTGAGTGCTTTAATATAGTTTAAAAACAACAAAAATAAAGAGGGGAACCCAAAACTTTTTCAAAAAGGAAAGTGAAAGTGAGAAAGACAAGCATTGTTGAAGTGGGAGAGCTCCTTGAACTTTGTTCATGCTCACGGCAACTTTGTGAATCTTGATTACAGAAACTTTTCAACAAAAATAATTATCCCCTTGTACAATTCCATTGTATTATAAAAATAATGTGCCAAGGTTTGCCTTTAGGATGTTTACATTTGCTTGATGGTTTGTACGATGCAGGACAAAAACTTTGGTTATAGTGCGTGATTTTACATTTTTAGCTGGAACGTCAAATGGTTCTGATTCTTTTTGCACTGTATTTCTATGAAAATTGTTTATTTTTTCCTAATTTTGGTAGAATTTTTCAAGTATCATAAGTATGATGAATGTTCAGATTATTACAGACTGTTCTGTTTTAGACAGATTCTGTTTTTGATGCATAGTTTACTTGTTTTGATGAAATTATCGATTTGTATCAGTGGATTAAGCTATCAAAAAAGATATTACAGTAGACACAATGCAAAAACAAAATACGAATTGGTTTGCAACAGTACTTAGAGTAGTGATTTGCTTTATTATACTAACGGATCTTACCGAGTTTTCTATTGAAGTTTTGTGTGGATGAAGTGTTCGATGATCGAGAAGGTCTCGATGTGAGAAGAAGGAAGAGAGGCAAGAGCTCAAGCTTGGGGATTCCCAAGGCACCCCAAGTAAATATTCAAGTAGAATCAAGCGTCTAAGCTTGGGGATGCCCCGGAAGGCATCCCCTCTTTCTTCAACAAGTATCGGTATGTTTTCAGATTCGTTTCGTTCATGTGATATGTGCAATCTTGGAGCGTCTTTTGCATTTAGTTTTCATTTTTCTTTTATGCACCATGCTGGTATGAGATAGTACTTGGTTGATTTATCGAATGCTCTATGCACTTCACTTATATCTTTTGAGTATGGCTTTACAGAATGCTTCACGTGCTTCACTTATATCATTTGAAGTTTGGATTGCCTATTTCTCTTTACATAGAAAACCTCCATTTGTACAATGCTCTTTGGCTTCACTTATATTTGTTAGAGCACGGGCATATCTTTTGTAGAAAGAATTAAACTCTCTTGCTTCACTTATATCTATTTAGAGAGATGACAGGAATTGGTCATTCACATGGTTAGTCATAAAATCCTACATAAAACTTGTAGATCACCGAATATGATATGTTTGATTCCTTGCAATAGTTTTGCGATATAAAGATGGTGATATTAGAGTCATGCTAGTGGGTAGTTGTGGATTAGTAGAAATTCTTGTGTTGAGGTTTGTGATTCCCGTAGCATGCACATATGGTGAACCGTTATGTGATGAAGTCAGAGCATGATTTATTTATTGATTGTCTTCCTCATGAGTGGCGGTCGGGGACGAGCGATGGTATTTTCCTACCAATCTATCCCCATAGGAGCATGCGCGTAGTACTTTGTTTCGATATCTAATAGACTTTTGCAATAAGTATGTGAGTTCTTTATGACTAATGTTGAGTCCATGGATTATACGCACTCTCACCCTTCCACCATTGCTAGCCTCTCTAGTATCGCACAACTTTCGCCGATACCATAAACCCACCATATACCTTCCTCAAAACAGCCACCATACCTACCTATCATGGCATTTCCATAGCCATTCTGACATATATTGCCATGAAACTTCCATCATCATCATATACATGACTTGAGCATTCATTGCCATATTGCTTTGCATGACCGTAAGATAGTAGCATGATGTTTTCATGGCTTGTCCATTTTTTGATGTCATTGCTACGCTAGATCATTGCACATCATGGTACACCACCGGAGGCATTCATATAGAGTCATATCTTTGTTCTAGTATCGAGTTGTAAGTAAAAAAAGTGTGATGATCATCATTATTAGAGCATTGCCCCAGTGAGGAAAGGATGATGGAGACTATGATTCCCCCACAAGTCAGGATGAGACTCCGGACTTTAAAAATAAAAAAGAGGCCAAAGAAGCCCAAATAAAAAAAGAGGCCAAAGAAGCCCACTAAAAAAATAAAACAAAAAATGAGAGAAAAAGAGAGAAGGGGCAATGTTACTATCCTTTTATCACACTTGTGCTTCAGAGTAGCACCATGTTCTTCATATAGAGAGACTCTTGAGTTATCACTTTCATACACTAGTGGGAATTTTCATTATAGAACTTGGCTTGTATATTCCGATGATGGGCTTCCTCAAACACCCGAGGTCTTCATGACCAAGCAAGTTGGATGCACACCCACTTAGTTTTTAGTCTGAGCTTTCATACACTTATAGCTCTTAGTGCATCCGTTGCATGGCAATCCCTACTCACTCACATTGATATATATTGATGGGCATCTCCATAGCCCGTTGATACGCCTAGTTGATGTGAGACTATCTTCTCCTTTTTGTCTTCTCCACAACCAGAATTCTATTCCACCTATAGTGCTATGTCCATGGCTCATGCTCATGTATTGCGTGAAAGTTGAAAAGGTTTGAGAACATCAAAAGTATGAAACAATTGCTTGTCTTGTCATTGGGGTTGTGCATGATGTGAATATTTTGTGTGGTGAAGATGGAGCATAGCCAGACTATATGATTTTGTAGGGACAACTTTCTTTGGCCATGTTATTTTGAAAAGACATGATTGCTTTGTTAGTAGGCTTGAAGTATTATTGTTTTATGTCAAATGATAGACTATTGCTTTGAATCACTCGTGTCTTAATATTCATGCCATGATTAGATATGTGATCAAGATTATGCTAGGTAGCATTCCACATCAAAAATTATCTTTTTTATCATTTACCTACTCGAGGACGAGCAGGAATTAAGCTTGGGGATGTTGATATGTCTCCGTTGTATCTATAATTTTTGATTGTTCCATGCCAATATTCTACAACTTCCATATACTTTTGGCAACTTTTTATACTATTTTTGGGACTAACATATTGATCCAGCGCCCAGTGCCAGTTCCTGTTTGTTGCATGTTTTTTGTTTCGCAGAATATCCATATCAAACGGAGTCCAAATGGGATAAAAACTGAAGGAGATTTTTTTGGAATATATATGATTTTTGGGAAGAAAAATCCACGTGAGACGATGCCCGAGGGGGCCACGAGGTAGGGGGCGCGCCCCAGGGGGGAAGGCACACCCCTAACCCTCATGGCCACCCTGTAAGGCGGTTGATGCCCTTCTTTCACTGCAAGAAAGCTAATATATGGATAGAGATCGTGTTAAAATTTCAGCCCAATCGGAGTTACGGATCTCCGGGAATATAAGAAACGATGAAAGGGTAGAATCTGAGAACGCAGAAACAGAGAGAGACAAAGAGACATATCCAATCTCGGAGGGGCTCTCGCCCCTCCCACGCCATGGAGGCCAAGGACCAGAGGGGAAACCCTTCTCCCATCTAGGGAGGAGGTCAAGGAAGAAGAAGGCTAAGGGCCCCCCTCTCCCCTTCTCTTCCGGTGGCGCCGGAATGCTGCCGTGGCCATCATCATCACTACAATCTTCACCAACAACTTCACCGCCATCATCACCAACTCTCCCCCCTCTATGCAGCGGTGTAACCTCTCTTTTACCCGCTGTAATCTCTAATTAAACATGGTGATCAACGCTATATATTATTTCCCGATGATGTATGGCTATCCTATGATGTTTGAGTAGATCCGTTTTGTCCTGTGGGCTATTTGATGATCAAGATTGGTTTGAGTTGCATGCTTTATTATTGGTGCTGTCCTATGGTGCTCTCCGTGTCGCACAAGTGTGAGGGATCCCCGCTGTAGGGTGTTGCAATACGTTCATGGTTCGCTTATAGTGGGTTGCGTGAGTGAATGAAACACAAACCCGAGTAAGGGGGTTGTTGCGTATGGGATAAAGAGGACTTGATGCTTTAATGCTATGGTTGGGTTTTACCTTAATGATCTTTAGTAGTTGCGGATGCTTGCTAGAGTTCCAATCATAAGTGCATATGATCCAAGTAGATAAAGTATGTTAGCTTATGCCTCTCCCTCAAATAGAATTGCAATAATGATTACCGGTCTAGTTATCGATTGCCTAGGGACAAATAATTTTCTCGTAACAAAAAGCCCTTTACTAAAACTAATTTAGTTGTGTCTTTATCTAAACAGCCCCTACTTTTTATTTACATGCTCTTTATTATCTTGCAAACCTATCCAAAAACACCTACAAAGTACTTCTAGTTTCATACTTGTTCTAGGTAAAGCGAACGTCAAGCGTGCGTAGAGTTGTATCGGTGGTTGATAGAACTTGAGGGAATATTTGTTCTGCCTTTAGCTCCTTGTTGGGATCGACACTCTTACTTATCGAAAGAGGCTACAATTGATCCCCTATACTTGTGGGTTATCACCTACTAACACTCAGCAAATCGTGATTACCTTAAGCTTCTGAGCCTGTAGGTTTGGTAAACATAGACATGAACATAACTCCTTCATTTAATGGCTGATAGCGGAACCGTGGACGTCCATATAAATCCCTATGAGTACATGAATGACATTCGAGTGAACCTTTGGTTACAATGTGATATTCCCTTTGCTTCATGATATTTTAAAAACCCTGAAATGTATCGATATCCTTTTGAGTCATAGACATGCTCATTAATTATATCATTATCCTCGTTACTGGTTTTGTTCTTCTTTCTTGTTGAAATGTTCCGGCATCCCCGTGACATAGTTACCTATTTCTGGCAAGATGATGATGGATGCCATCACACTAAGAGGTCCCTAAGAATATCTCTCCATTGTCCGAGGAGCAAATCCCACTTTCGAGCTATTGACGACCCACAAGTATAGGGGGTCAATCATGGTCCTTTCGATAAGTAAGAGTGTCGAACCCAACAAGGAGCAGAAGGGAATGACAAGTGGTTTTCAGCAAGGTATTCTCTGCAAGCACTGAAATTGTCGGTAAAGAGTAGTTTGATGGCAAGGAAATTTGTAACAAGCAAGTAATGGTAACGGTAAATAAAGTGCAGCAAGGTAGGCCAATCCTTTTGTGGCAAAGGACAGGCCAAAATGGTCTCTTATAATAAACAAAGCATTCTTGAGGGTACACGGGAATTTCATCTAGTCACTTTCATCATGTTGGTTTGATTCGTGTTCGCTCCTTTGATAATTTGATATGTGGGTGGACCGGCGCTTGGGTGCTGTTCTTACTTGAACAAACCTCCCACTTATGATTAACCCCCTCGCAAGCATCCGCAACTATGAGAAAAGTATATATTAAGACAAAATCTAACCATGGCATTAAACTTTTGGATCCAAATTGGTCCCTTACGAAGTAGCACATAAACTAGGGTTTAAGATTCTATCACTCTAGCAACCCATCATCTAATAACTACTACACGATGCATTCCCTTAGGCCCAAATATGGTGAAGCGCCATGTAGTCGATGTTCACATGGCACCACTAAGGGAATCACAACATACATATCATCAAAATATCAAACACATCAAGTTCACATGACTACTTGCAACAAGATTTCTCCCGTGACCTCAAGAACAAAAGTAACTACTCACAAATGATAATTATGCTCAAGATCAGAGGGGTATTAAATAGCAAAATGGATATGAGCTTATAATCTTCCACCAAATAAACCATACAGCAATCAACTACAAGATGTAATCAACACTACTAGTCACCCACAGGTACCAATCTAAGGTTCTGTAGGATCGAAAGTATGTCTAGAGGGGGGGTGATTAGACTACTTGACCAAATAAAAACTTAACCTTTTCCCAATTTTAGTTCTTGGCAGATTTTAGCTATTGTAGGACAAGTCAAGCAATCATCACACAATTCAAGCAAGCATGCAAAGAGTATATTGGCAGCGGAAAGTAAAGCATGCAACTTGCAAGAATGTAAAGGGAAGGGTTTGGAGAATTCAAACGCAATTGGAGACACGGATGTTTTTCCCGTGGTTCGGATAGGTGGTGCTATCCTACATCCACGTTGATGGAGACTTCAACCCACAAAGGGTAATGGTTGCGCGAGTCCACGAAGGGCTCCACCCACAAAGGGTAACGGTTGCGCGAGTCCACGGAGGGCTCCACCCACGAAGGGTCCACGAAGAAGCAACCACCCACAAAGGGTCCACGAAGAAGCAACCTTGTCTATCCCACCATGGCCATCGCCCACAAAGGACTTGCCTCACTAGCGGTAGATCTTCATGAAGTAGGCGATCTCCTTGCCCTTACAAACTCCTTGGTTCAACTCCACAATCTTGTCGGAGGCTCCCAAGTGACACCTAGCCAATCTAGGAGACACCACTCTCCAAGAAGTAACAAATGGTGTGTAGGTAATGAACTCCTTGCTCTTGTGCTTCAAATGATAGTCTCCCCAACACTCAACTCTCTCTCATAGGATTTGGATTTTGTGGAAAGAAGATTTGAGTGCAAAGCAACTTGGGAAGGCTAGAGATCAAGATTCATATGGTAGGAATGGAATGTCTTGATCTCAACACATGAGTAGGTGGTTCTCTCTCAAAACATATGAGTTGGAATTGTGTATGTGTTCTGATGGCTCTCTCCACGAATGAAGAGGAGGTGGAGGGGTATATATAGCCTCCACACAAAATCCAACCGTTACACACAGTTTTCCAAACTCGGTGGGACCGAATCAACAAACTCGGTCGGACCGAAAAGGTAAACCTAGTGACCGTTAGAGATTTTCGGTGGGACTGACATACAACTCGGTAGGACCGATATGGTTAGGGTTTGGGCATAACGTAATCTCGGTGAGACCGATTACACAAACTCGATGAGACCGAATTTGGTAATTAGCTAACCAGAGAGTTGGTCAGGCAAACTCGGTGGGACCGATTTGCTCTTTCGGTGAGACCGAAAACTTACAAAAAGGAAACACTGAATTTACATTGCAATCTCGGTGGGACCGATTCGCTCTTTCGGTGAGACCGAAAAGTTATGAAAGGGAAACAGAGAGTTTGCAATCCCATCTCGGTGAGACCGAGATCCCTATCGGTAGAACCGAATTGCTAGGGTTTGGCAGTGGCTTATGACAAATGAAACTCGATGGCGCCGGATAGACAGAATCGGTAGGACCGAGTTTGTCTTAGAGTTTAGGTCATATGTGGATATGGGAAAGTAGTTGAGGGTTTTGGAGCATATCACTAAGCACATGAAGCAAGAGGCTCATTAAGCAACACCTCATCCCTCCTTGATAGTATTAGCTTTTCCTAAAGACTCAATGTGATCTTGGATCACTAAAATATAAAATGAAGAGTCTTGAGCTTTTGAGCTTGAGCCAATCCTTTGTCCTTATCATTTTGAGGGTTCCACTTTCACATCCATGCCATGCCAATCATTGAGCTTTCATGTAATAATCATCTTGGAATAGCATTAGCTCAATGAGCTATATGTTGTTATGAATTACCAAAACCACCTAGGGATAGTTGCACTTTCAGGTTCCGGTACAAAGATTGAACACAATAGATGAACTAGGGTTTGAGAGGAGATAGTGTTGTTGAAGATGTTGATGGAGATTGTCCTCCAAAAGATGAGAGGGTTGTTGGTGATGACGATGGCTTCGATTTCCCCCTCCGGGAGGGAAGTTCCCCTAGCGGAATCGTTCCATCGGAGGGCAAAAGTGCTCCTGCCCAAGTTCCGCCTTGAGACGGCAGCACTCTGTCCTGAAAGTCCTTCCTCTATTTTTTCTAGGTCAAAATGACTTATATACCAGAAGATGGGCACCAGAGGTGGGATGGGCTGAGCACAACCCACCAGGGCGTGCCTGGGGGCCTTGGCCTGCCCTGGTGTCTTGTGCTCACCAGGTGGCCCCCCTCCGATAGTTATTTGCTCTAGTATTTCTTATATATTCCAAAAAAAATATCCGAAAATTTTCAGGTCATTTGGAGATGTGGAAAATAGGTAACTCTGAGATAGCTTTTTCAGGTCCAGAATTCCAGCTGCCGGCATTCTCCCTCTTTGTGTAAACCTTGCATATTATGAGAGAAAAGTCATTAGAATTACTCCATAAAGCATTATCATGCATGAAAACATTGTAAATAACAGTAGGAAAACATGATGCAAAATGGACGTATCAGCTATCTAGTCCCTTGTCAAACTTTTCGATGAACCTGTAAGTTGTTGTTGTGATTACTGGTTACAAATGATGTTTGAGCAACCCCAAAACTCATCGTACGGTAAGAAGTGACTACGATACTCTCATGGTCAAAGGAGAAAGCACACATATCAACACTCCGTGTTATAATGATGACCCACAAGTATAGGGGACCTATCGTAGTCCTTTCGATAAGTAAGAGTGTCGAACCCAACGAGGAGCAGAAGGAAATGATAAGAGGTTTCCAGCAAGGTATTCTCTGCAAGTACTAAAATAAGTGGTAACAGATAGTTTTGTGATAAGATAATTTGTAACGATCAACAAGTAACAAAAGTAAATAAGGTGCAGCAAGGTGGCCCAATCCTTTTTGTAGCAAAGGACAAGCCTGGACAAACTCTTATATAATGTAAAGCACTCCCGAGGACACATGGGAATATCGTCAAGCTAGTTTTCATCACGTTCATATGATTCACGTTCGGTACTTTGATAATTTGGTATGTGGGTGGACCGGTTCTTGGGTACTGCCCTTACTTGGAAAAGCATCCCACTTATGATTAACCTCTATTGCAAGCATCCGCAACTACAACAAAAGTATTAAGGTAAACCTAACCATAGCATGAAACATATGGATCCAAATCAGCCCCTTACGAAGCAACGCATAAACTAGGGTTTAAGCTTCTGTCACTCTAGCAACCCATCATCTACTTATTACTTCCCAATGCCTTCCTCTAGGCCCAAATAATGGTGAAGTGTCATGTAGTCGACGTTCACATAACACCACTAGAGGGGAGACAACATACATCTCATCAAAATATCGAACGAATACCAAATTCACATGACTACTAATAGCAAGACTTCTCCCATGTCCTCAGGAACAAAAGTAACTACTCACAAAGCATAAACATGTTCATAATCAGAGGGGTATTAATATGCATATAGGATCTGAACATATGATCTTCCACCAATTGAACCAACTAGCATCAACTACAAGGAGTAATTAACACTACTAGCAACCTACTAGCACCAATCCCGGACTCGGAGACAAGAATTGGATACAAGAGATGAACTAGGGTTTTGAGATGAGATGGTGCTGATGAAGATGTTGATAGAGATTGCCCTCTCCCGATGAGAGGAGCGTTGGTGATGATGATGGCGACGATTTCCCCCTCAGGGAGGGAAGTTTCCACGACAGAATAGCTCCGCCAGAGCCCTAGATTGGTTACGCCAAGGTTCCGCCTCGTGGCGGCGGAGTTTCGTCCGAGAAGATGGCTTATGATTTTTTCCCATCGAAAGACTTCATATAGCAGAAGATGGTCACCGGAGGGCCACCAGGGGCCCACGAGGTAGGGGCGCGCCCAGGGGGGGTAGGGCGTGCCCCCTACCCTCGTGGGCATGGTGTGGCCCCCTGGTGAAGTTCTTGCTCTCAGTATTTTTTATATATTTGGAAAATGTCTTCCGTGGAGTTTCTAGAATTTTGGAGTTGTGCAGAATAGGTCTCTAATATGTGCTCCTTTTCCAGCCCAGAATCCCAGCTGCCGGCATTCTCCCTCTTTATGTAAACCTTGTAAAATAAGAGAGAATAGGCATAAGTATTGTGACATAATGTGTAATAACAGCCCATAGTGCAATAAATATCGATATAAAAGCATGATGCAAAATGGACATATCAACTCCCCCAAGCTTAGACCTCGATTGTCCTCAAGCGAAAAGCCGAAATAATAAAATATGTCCACATGTTAAGAGATAGAGGTGTCGATAAAAATAAAATACGGACATGAGGGCATCATGATCATTCTTAGAACAACAACTTATATAATTATTGTCATATGATCTCTAATGCTAGAGTAATAAGTCAATCACAATATCAAGTATGAATCTTAAACTTCATTGTAAACTAACAAACTATAATCTCAGTAATTGAAGCAATTGTAATTTATCATAACATAGGAAAGAGTCAATGTATAAGAGCTTTTCAGCAAGTCCACATACTCAACTATCATATAGTCTTTCACAATTGCTAACACTCACGCAATACTTATTAGTATGGAGTTTTAATTGGACACAGAGAAAGATAGGGGCTTATAGTTTTGCCTCCCAACGTTTTACCTCAAGGGTAATGTCAACAGTAATAGTTCATGAAAAATCACATCCAATTAGCCATATATACGAGGATCTTTCCAACATACTATGCTTGCCAAAGGATAAAATGTAAAAAGGAAGGGTGAAAATCACCATGAATCTTATGCAATGTAGGAGATAAAAGTAAAAGATAGGCCATTCGCAGAGGGAAGCAGAGGTTGTCACGCGCTTTTATGGTTGGATGCACAAAATCTTAATGCGAAAGAACGTCACTTTATATTGCCACTTGTGATATGGACCTCTATTATGCAGTTTGTCGCTTTTATTACTTCCATATCACACGATCGTATAAAGCTTATTTCCTCCACACCAATCAATCATACATATTTAGAGAGCAATTTTTATTGCTTGCACCGTTGACAACTTACTTGATGGATCTTACTCAATCCATAGGTAGATATGGGGGACTCTTATGGCAAGACTGGTTTAAGGGTATTTAGAAGCACAAGTAGTATCTCTACTTGGTGCAATGAATTTGGCTAGCATGAGGGGGAAAGGCAAGCTCATCATGTTGGAAGATCCAAGACAATATAATTCATCTCAGATGTAAGAAAACATAACCCATTACGTTGTCTTCCTTGTCCAATGTCAACTCTTTTAGCATGTCATATTTTAATGAGTGCTCACAATCATAAAAGATGTCCAAGATAGTATATTTATATGTGAAGACCTCTCTTTCTTTATTACTTCCTATTAGTTGCAACGATGACCAAAACTGTGTTTGTCAACCCTCAACAACTTTTATTCATCATACTCTTTCTATGTGAGCTGATTACTCTCCATAAGACTCACATGATCTCTTTGTTTCTTTTTATTTCTTTCTCTTTTCTTTTATTCACTTAGGATCATGGCAAAATAATCAAGCCATTGACTCAACACTAATCTTTATTATATAGCTCATGGACTCGATTACATAGAAGGATAATAAAGCAAAACTCACAACTAGATCACACTAAGAACTTTTATTCTACTAGATCAAGATATTACCAAAAGGACCGAACTAAGAAAAACGGTAAACATAAAAGTGATGGTGACACGATACCGGGGCACTCCCCCAAGCTTGGCAGTTGCCAAGTGGAGTGCCCATACCAGATACTCAATTCTTCTTTGTTGGTGGAGACGGTGGTGATTTTGTTGATAGACCGGCAACACCTTCATCTTGAGTATCTTCGGAGTCGGAGTGATAACTTCTCTCGGAGTGGCTGTCGGAGTCGGAACCGGATACCCATTCACCAACATGAGCTTGATGTCTTCGTTTTGTGTAGCTCCTTGATGATTTTTCCTTCCTTTCCGAATCCTTGCTTCTCCGTGAGTATCTTCGTTCATAACGATCATCTCTACTCCTTCTCTCTCTTGGTGGTGATTCTTTGCTTCTTCTTTTTGGAGAATCTTCTCTTCTCTTGTAGGGAGCCGTACACTCATTGGAATAGTGTCCGGGTCCTTCCACAACTGTAGCAGTTTCGCTCTCGACTAGAAGATCTTTTGTCATTGTAGGACCTTGACTTGAAGCTTCTATCTTTGCTTCTACTCTTGTAGAACTTGTTGAAGTTCTTCACCATTAAGCTCAATTCTTCATTGAAGTTTTGTTTCTCACTTGATGATGTAGGGGCTTCACACGAGGCTTTGTAGGCACCACTTGATTTGTTGTGAAGTTCCTCTTTATCCTTAAGTGACATCTCATGAGCAACAATTCTTCCAATCACCTCCGTTGGCTTGAGATCTTTGTAATTGGGCATCATTTGGATCAATGTGCACACGGTATCATATTTTCCATCCAAGGCTCTTAGAATATTCTTGATGATGAATCTATCGGTCATCTCTTCACTTCCGAAGCCGACAATCTCGTTTGTGATGAGAGCAAGCCTAGAGTACATCTCAGAGACACCTTCACCATCCTTCATTTTGAACTTGTCAAGTTGACTTTGAAGCACATCCAACTTGGATTCCTTGACGGAGTCGGTACCTTCATGCATACCAATCAAAGTGTCCCAAATTTCCTTTGCATTCTCAAGACGGTTGATTTTGTTGAATTCTTCGGGGCACAATCCGTTGAAGAGAATATCACAAGCTTGAGCATTGTATTGCAACATCTTCAACTCATCCGCGGTAGCTTCATGGTTTGGTTCTTTCCCATCAAAGAAGTCACCTTGCAAACCAACACACACAATAGCCAAAATGGCGGGGTTATGTCCAAGAATATGCATTTTCATTTTATGCTTCCAACTAGCAAAATTAGTACCATCAAAATAAGGACCTCTATGGTGATAATTTCCCTCGCTAGACGCCATACTCTCCTAGGTTGTGAAACCAAGGCTATGACCACCAAAAGCTATGGAGATCAAAGCAAATGGAGACCAAAGCTCTGATACCACTTGTAGGATCGAAAGTATGTCTAGAGGGGGGGGGTGATTAGACTACTTGACCAAATAAAAACTTAACCTTTTCCCAATTTTAGTTCTTGGCAGATTTTAGCTATTGTAGGACAAGTCAAGCAATCATCACACAATTCAAGCAAGCATGCAAAGAGTATATTGGCAGCGGAAAGTAAAGCATGCAACTTGCAAGAATGTAAAGGGAAGGGTTTGGAGAATTCAAACGCAATTGGAGACACGGATGTTTTTCCCATGGTTCGGATAGGTGGTGCTATCCTACATCCACGTTGATGGAGACTTCAACCCACAAAGGGTAATGGTTGCGCGAGTCCACGAAGGGCTCCACCCACAAAGGGTAACGGTTGCGCGAGTCCACGGAGGGCTCCACCCACGAAGGGTCCACGAAGAAGCAACCACCCACAAAGGGTCCACGAAGAAGCAACCACCCACAAAGGGTCCACGAAGAAGCAACCTTGTCTATCCCACCATGGCCATCGCCCACAAAGGACTTGCCTCACTAGCGGTAGATCTTCATGAAGTAGGCGATCTCCTTGCCCTTACAAACTCCTTGGTTCAACTCCACAATCTTGTTGGAGGCTCCCAAGTGACACCTAGCCAATCTAGGAGACACCACTCTCCAAGAAGTAACAAATGGTGTGTAGGTAATGAACTCCTTGCTCTTGTGCTTCAAATGATAGTCTCCCCAACACTCAACTCTCTCTCATAGGATTTGGATTTTGTGGAAAGAAGATTTGAGTGGAAAGCAACTTGGGAAGGCTAGAGATCAAGATTCATATGGTAGGAATGGAATGTCTTGATCTCAACACATGAGTAGGTGGTTCTCTCTCAGAACATATGAGTTGGAATTGTGTATGTGTTCTGATGGCTCTCTCCACGAATGAAGAGGAGGTGGAGGGGTATATATAGCCTCCACACAAAATCCAACCGTTACACACAGTTTTCCAAACTCGGTGGGACCGAATCAACAAACTCGGTCGGACCGAAAAGGTAAACCTAGTGACCGTTAGAGATTTTCGGTGGGACTGACATACAACTCGGTAGGACCGATATGGTTAGGGTTTGGGCATAACGTAATCTCGGTGAGACCGATTACACAAACTCGATGAGACCGAATTTGGTAATTAGCTAACCAGAGAGTTGGTCAGGCAAACTCGGTGGGACCGATTTGCTCTTTCGGTGAGACCGAAAAGTTACAAAAAGGAAACACTGAATTTACATTGCAATCTCGGTGGGACCGATTAGCTCTTTCGGTGAGACCGAAAAGTTATGAAAGGGAAACAGAGAGTTTGCAATCCCATCTCGGTGAGACCGAGATCCCTATCGGTAGAACCGAATTGCTAGGGTTTGGCAGTGGCTTATGACAAATGAAACTCGATGGCGCCGGAGAGACAGAATCGGTAGGACCGAGTTTGGCTTAGAGTTTAGGTCATATGTGGATATGGGAAAGTAGTTGAGGGTTTTGGAGCATATCACTAAGCACATGAAGCAAGAGGCTCATTAAGCAACACCTCATCCCTCCTTGATAGTATTAGCTTTTCCCAAAGACTCAATGTGATCTTGGATCACTAAAATATAAAATGAAGAGTCTTGAGCTTTTGAGCTTGAGCCAATCCTTTGTCCTTATCATTTTGAGGGTTCCATTTTCACATCCATGCCATGCCAATCATTGAGCTTTCATGTAATAATCATCTTGGAATAGCATTAGCTCAATGAGCTATATGTTGTTATGAGTTACCAAAACCACCTAGGGATAGTTGCACTTTCAGGTTCCGGTACAAAGATTGAACACAATAGATGAACTAGGGTTTGAGAGGAGATAGTGTTGTTGAAGATGTTGATGGAGATTGTCCTCCAAAAGATGAGAGGGTTGTTGGTGATGACGATGGCTTCGATTTCCCCCTCCGGGAGGGAAGTTCCCCTAGCGGAATCGTTCCGTCGGAGGGCAAAAGTGCTCCTGCCCAAGTTCCGCCTTGAGACGGCAGCACTCTGTCCTGAAAGTCCTTCCTCTATTTTTTCTAGGTCAAAATGACTTATATACCAGAAGATGGGCACCAGAGGTGGGCTGGGCTGAGCACAACCCACCAGGGCGTGCCTGGGGGCCTTGGCCCGCCCTGGTGTCTTGTGCTCACCAGGTGGCCCCCCTCCGATAGTTATTTGCTCTAGTATTTCTTATATATTCCAAAAAAAAATATCCGAAAATTTTCAGGTCATTTGGAGATGTGGAAAATAGGTAACTCTGAGATAGCTTTTTCAGGTCCAGAATTCCAGCTGCCGGCATTCTCCCTCTTTGTGTAAACCTTGCATATTATGAGAGAAAAGTCATTAGAATTACTCCATAAAGCATTATCATGCATGAAAACATTGTAAATAACAGTAGGAAAACATGATGCAAAATGGACGTATCAGCTATCTAGTCCCTTGTCAAACTTTTCGATGAACCTGTAAGTTGTTGTTGTGATTACTGGTTACAAATGATGTTTGAGCAACCCCAAAACTCATCGTACGGTAAGAAGTGACTACGATACTCTCATGGTCAAAGGAGAAAACACACATATCAACACTCCGTGTTATAATGATGACCCACAAGTATAGGGGATCTATCGTAGTCCTTTCGATAAGTAAGAGTGTCGAACCCAACGAGGAGCAGAAGGAAATGATAAGAGGTTTCCAGCAAGGTATTCTCTGCAAGTACTAAAATAAGTGGTAACAGATAGTTTTGTGATAAGATAATTTGTAACGATCAACAAGTAACAAAAGTAAATAAGGTGCAGCAAGGTGGCCCAATCCTTTTTGTAGCAAAGGACAAGCCTGGACAAACTCTTATATAATTTAAAGCACTCCCGAGGACACATGGGAATATCGTCAAGCTAGTTTTCATCACGTTCATATGATTCACGTTCGGTACTTTGATAATTTTGGTATGTGGGTGGACCGGTTCTTGGGTACTGCCCTTACTTGGAAAAGCATCCCACTTATGATTAACCTCTATTGCAAGCATCCGCAACTACAACAAAAGTATTAAGGTAAACCTAACCATAGCATGAAACATATGGATCCAAATCAGCCCCTTACGAAGCAACGCATAAACTAGGGTTTAAGCTTCTGTCACTCTAGCAACCCATCATCTACTTATTACTTCCCAATGCCTTCCTCTAGGCCCAAATAATGGTGAAGTGTCATGTAGTCGACGTTCACATAATACCACTAGAGGGGAGACAACATACATCTCATCAAAATATCGAACGAATACCAAATTCACATGACTACTAATAGCAAGACTTCTCCCATGTCCTCAGGAACAAAAGTAACTACTCACAAAGCATAAACATGTTCATAATCAGAGGGGTATTAATATGCATATAGGATCTGAACATATGATCTTCCACCAATTGAACCAACTAGCATCAACTACAAGGAGTAATTAACACTACTAGCAACCTACTAGCACCAATCCCGGACTTGGAGACAAGAATTGGATACAAGAGATGAACTAGGGTTTTGAGATGAGATGGTGCTGATGAAGATGTTGATAGAGATTGCCCTCTCCCGATGAGAGGAGCGTTGGTGATGATGATGGCGACGATTTCCCCCTCCGGGAGGGAAGTTTCCCCGACAGAATAGCTCCGCCAGAGCCCTAGATTGGTTACGCCAAGGTTCCGCCTCGTGGCGGCGGAGTTTCGTCCGAGAAGATAGCTTATGATTTTTTCCCATCGAAAGACTTCATATAGTAGAAGATGGTCACCGGAGGGCCACCAGGGGCCCACGAGGTAGGGGGCGTGCCCCCTACCCTCGTGGGCACGGTGTGGCCCCCTGGTGAAGTTCTTGCTCTCAGTATTTTTTATATATTTGGAAAATGTCTTCCGTGGAGTTTCAAGACTTTTGGAGCTGTGCATAATAGGTCTCTAATATGTGCGCCTTTTCCAGCCCAGAATCCCAGCTGCTGGCATTCTCCCTCTTTATGTCAACCTTGTAAAATAAGAGAGAATAGGCATAAGTATTGTGACATAATGTGTAATAATAGCCCATAATGCAATAAATATCGATATAAAAGCATGATGCAAAATGGACATATCAACTCCCCCAAGCTTAGACCTTGCTTGTCCTCAAGCAAAAAGCCGAAATCAAAAAATATGTCCACATGTTAAGAGATAGAGGTGTCGATAAAAATAAAATACGGACATGAGGGCATCATGATCATTCTTAGAACAACAACCTATATAATTATTGTCATATGATCTCTAATGCTAGAGTAATAAGTCAATCACAATATCAAGTATGAATCTTAAACTTCATTGTAAACTAACAAACTATAATCTCAGTAATTGAAGCAATTGTAATTTATCATAACATAGGAAAGAGTCAATGTATAAGAGCTTTTCAGCAAGTCCACATACTCAACTATCATATAGTCTTTCACAATTGCTAACACTCACGCAATACTTATTAGTATGGAGTTTTAATTGGACACAGAGAAAGATAGGGGCTTATAGTTTTGCCTCCCAACGTTTTACCTCAAGGGTAATGTCAACAGTAATAGTTCATGAAAAATCACATCCAATTAGCCATATATACGAGGATCTTTCCAACATACTATGCTTGCCAAAGGATAAAATGTAAAAAGGAAGGGTGAAAATCACCATGAATCTTATGCAATGTAGGAGATAAAAGTAAAAGATAGGCCCTTCGCAGAGGGAAGCAGAGGTTGTCACGCGCTTTTATGGTTGGATGCACAAAATCTTAATGCGAAAGAACGTCACTTTATATTGCCACTTGTGATATGGACCTCTATTATGCAGTTTGTCGCTTTTATTACTTCCATATCACACGATCGTATAAAGCTTATTTCCTCCACACCAATCAATCATACATATTTAGAGAGCAATTTTTATTGCTTGCACCGTTGACAACTTACTTGATGGATCTTACTCAATCCATAGGTAGATATGGGGGACTCTTATGGCAAGACTGGTTTAAGGGTATTTAGAAGCACAAGTAGTATCTCTACTTGGTGCAATGAATTTGGCTAGCATGAGGGGGAAAGGCAAGCTCATCATGTTGGAAGATCCAAGACAATATAATTCATCTCAGATGTAAGAAAACATAACCCATTACGTTGTCTTCCTTGTCCAATGTCAACTCTTTTAGCATGTCATATTTTAATGAGTGCTCACAATCATAAAAGATGTCCAAGATAGTATATTTATATGTGAAGACCTCTCTTTCTTTATTACTTCCTATTAGTTGCAACGATGACCAAAACTGTGTTTGTCAACCCTCAACAACTTTTATTCATCATACTCTTTCTATGTGAGCTGATTACTCTCCATAAGACTCACATGATCTCTTTGTTTCTTTTTATTTCTTTCTCTTTTCTTTTATTCACTTAGGATCATGGCAAAATAATCAAGCCATTGACTCAACACTAATCTTTATTATATAGCTCATGGACTCGATTACATAGAAGGATAATAAAGCAAAACTCACAACTAGATCACACTAAGAACTTTTATTCTACTAGATCAAGATATTACCAAAAGGACCGAACTAAGAAAAACGGTAAACATAAAAGTGATGGTGATACGATACCGGGGCACTCCCCCAAGCTTGGCAGTTGCCAAGTGGAGTGCCCATACCAGATACTCAATTCTTCTTTGTTGGTGGAGACGGTGGTGATTTTGTTGATGGCGTAGGCTTGTCGTCCTTCTTCCATGGCATAGGCTCACCATCATAGAAGGATGATCGAGTCTCCTGAAACCTTAAATCTGCAGCCAAACTCATCCTCTTGAATCTATATTCATACTCACAGTTTTGATTTTGCAGGTCATAAATCTGGGATTGGAGGTGCTCGATTTTCTCATGAAGCTTGAAGATGGCCTCCCCAATGTCCTTGACGTCCAGCTTGTGGTTATTGGTGAACTCCGTGATCATAATGTGATTGGAATCAAGTACGCTCCACCATCTATTGACACTTGAAAACTTCTTGCTCCAATGCCTCGAGCCTGGCCTCCGTGCTTCCGGTCTTCCTTGGTCCCTCAGCATCGCGGATGTGCAACAACCCCTCATGCATCTCAATGGTTTGAGGGTGTTGCAGCACTTCTGCGAGGTAGGGGTTGATGACCTTCTCAAAGAACTGGTCCTTGGGGGCACTTGAAGACGACGTGATGACCTGGATCAGTCAGAAAAACAGCTCGAAACAAAGACAGGAGATTTTTTCGTGATACGGGAGTCAAAACCCCGGGAGATTATATAATGAATTTTTACCGACCAAAATACGTGTCGTGTACGAAAACGGAGTCCGTAGAGCACACGAGGTGCCCACGAGGTAGGGGGCGCGCCCAGTAGGGTAGGTGTCAGTGTCAAAACCGGCGGATCTCGGGTAGGGGGTCCCGAACTGTGCGTCTAGGCCGGATGGTGACAGGAGGCAAGGGACACGAAGTTTTACCCAGGTTTGGGACCTCTCGATGGAGGTAAAACCCTACGTCCTGCTTGATTAATATTGATGATATGGGTAGTACAAGAGTATATCTACCACGAGATCAGAGAGGCTAAACCCTAGAAGCTAGCCTATGGTATGATTGTTGTTGTCTATGTTGTCCTACGGACTAAAACCCTCTGGTTTATATAGACACCGGAGAGGGTTAGGGTTACAGAAAGTCGGTTACAATGGTAGGAGATATGAATATCCGTATCGCCAAGCTTGCCTTCGACGCCAAGGAAAGTCCCTCCCGGACACGGGACGAAGTCTTCAATCTTGTATCTTCATAGTCCAGGAGTCCGGCTGAAGGTATAGTCTGGCTATCCGAACACCCCCTAATCTAGGACTCCCTCAGTAGCCCCTGAACCAGGCTTCAATGTCGATGAGTCCGGCGCGCAGATTGTCTTCGACATTGCAAGGCGGGTTCCTCCTCCAAGTACTTCATAGAAGATCTTGAACACAAAGATAGTGTCCGGCTCTGCAAAGTAAGTTTCCACATATTGCCATAGAGAGAATAATATTTACACAAATCTAATCTGCTAACGTATTCCGTAGTGTGACACACCACGGCCAAGCCTTTATCCGAGTCGTCTCATTATCCCACCTCAGCGCGTCATGCGAGGCAGTTTCCTCGGCACGTCTTGTTAAAGCAAAGATCGTGTCACCTTATTCTAGGATTCTCATCAATACGGGCGTGGGTAACCCAACCGCTTCTAGGACTCCTAGATTATAGGCAAGTCCAAAAGGACACGGAGAGGATGCTTGATATCCACCCTCTTTATAAAGGGACAAGGCTTCTATTTTTCCCTCCCGTGCTCAATCGAATCCTTCCCCCGCCTCAAGCTCAAACGCCCAAAGTTCAGGTCAGGTGCTCCGAACCTTCAGTCATGTACGGATCCAGCCTTCAAGGCCGATGGGTGCCCTCCTCCATCACGGAAGAAGACATCAAAAAGTTGAGGGAGGACAGATATCTGACCGCCGAGATTTTGCATCGGCTGCCTCCCCGGGGGCAGGCCGTCTCCTCCCCCGAACCCAACGAGAGCGTCATGTTCGTCTCCCACTTCCTCCGAGGTCTAGGTCTTGCTCTGGATCCTTTCGTCAGGGGCTTGATGTTTTATTACGGGCTAGATTTCCATGATCTAGCTCCGGACTCCTTTCTGCATATCACGACATTTATTGTCGTATGCGAGGCCTTCCTCCGGGTTACCCCTCACTTTGGCCTATGGCTCAAGACCTTTGAAGTAAAGCTGAAGATGATTGAGGGGCAACATGCAGCGTGTGGAGGTGCCTCAGTATGCAAGATGACGGGAGCTCCGTGGTCCTAAAGGTTCCATCCCAGAGGTGTATGAATTGTGGCAACAGGAGTGGTTCTACATCACGGCTCCTAGAAGTGCCAACTGGGCGGCCGCCCCCGTTTTCCGCTCGGGCCCTCCACCACAACTGATGTCATGGATTAGCAGAGGACTGAGCTGGGGTCCAGCCAAGGACGTGCCTATACTGCAAAGCCGCATTCGAGATCTCTTCAATGAAGATTTCAATTTGGTTGCAGTAATACAAGTTATGCTAGTTCGTCAAGTCCAGCCTTGCAAACGTCGGCCCCTTTCGCTTGTGGGAGTTCAATCCTAAGGGTCCGCGTGTCATTCAAAATTTTCTCGGCCTGACGCACGAGGAGATGTACAAGTCATTCTTCAGACCTCAAGTAGAGTGTCCGGAAATCACTGAGGACGCGGGCCGGAGTAGTAACCGCGCCGCCGAACAGGTAAGGAATCTTCCGGCCGAACATATTATCTCTCCTTCATTACGAAGTTATTTCTGAGAGTTTGCTTTTTGACCAGGACTGGCTAACAAAGGCGAAGTTGATTCGGTGTTCGGCCCCCCTCCCTGAGGGTTTGGAGAATCCGGTATTGGAAAAGATGCTCCAGACCGCATCTTGCCCGGAGCCCTTGAAGGAAGATACTGTGAAGGATAATACGGGCGGACGCGGGCCCCCAACGCTACCCATTCTAACCGAGGGAGCGAGCGTCTCCATGAAGGAAGACGACCAGAAGAGGAAAAGGACTGCACCCGGGGATTCGGAAGCCGAAGCTTCCAAACGGGAGAAGAAATCTTCCACAGGGGGTCCTACCTTGGGGGCGCTATTGCCGCACAAAATCCGCGGGGGGATCAATTCTCCCGCGAGTCGTAAGTGACCCGAAAACTTTAATAGTACAGATATGCCATCCTTTTCTTCTGAGAAAATAACCACCGCATATATTTTTGCAGTTCGGGCCTTAGCCCCTCTCAAATGAGCTCGTCTTCGGGGGATATTCTTCCAGAGATGATGGAGAGCGAAACGCCTCCTCCAGACTCCTCCACTCCGGAAGCGGGCGACCCTGAAGTGTCGTCGTGGAGGGCCTCTCCGAGTCCGGTGAGGCCAGAAGGTAATCCCATTGACCCCCGAAGCTCCCAGTGTCCGGCTCCCGAAGAGAGCAGACAAAAGAGTCCGGCACCGTCTAGTGTGCGATCAGATGTTCTGAGGGAGTTGGTGGGGCGAGCGGCCATCTCAGATGAACACCGTGTGCTGATGAATACGGTGATGGAGAGGATATCGTCCGCCGAAAGAGGATTGCATGAAGCTTTTATGAGTATACTGACAGGCTTTGAGGTACGTAAAAAGAATGTATAATAGTCCTGCACATGCTAGGTGTGCCCTATGTAGATAGTAGCCCCTGAGACTCTGGTTGTCGTCGGAAACAACGACGAACAGAGGATCATATTCCCAGGTAATAACCATACTGCCTCTATGTGCAGGAGATGGAAGCTCTGATGGCCAGCCGGACTAGCGAGTTTGCCCATTTAGAACGACAGTTGGATGCGGCAGATGCCAACATCGAGCTTGTTAACAAAAGGCTTGACGAGGCACAGGGTAAGTGTCCTTATCTGGTAAACTCCACATAGGAAGAGCATGATGCCAGTATTTTTGACACGTTGTGACTGCAGATGGAGCTGCTTCTGTTGAAGCCTTGCGGGCAGAACTTGCCCGAACCAAGGAACAAGCGAGGTTGGGTAATGCGGCTGCTTTGAAGGCAGCCGAAGAGTTGCAAGCCAAGAAGGCCGCGCATGGCGAGAGCCGAGACAAGATGGCCAAGATGGCCATAGAATTGAAAGCCGCCGCCGGCCATTGCCGGGTCCTTGAAAAGGAAAACCAAGCGAAGGCATCGGACCTTGAGAAGGCTACTGCGACGAGAAAAGACCTCCGCTCTGCTATGAGGGCAAAGAAGGAGGAGCTGCGGGAAGCCAGGGATATTGTGGCTGGGAAATCCTTTATGTTGCGGAGGAAGTTTGGAGATCCACGGTATGCCCCTCTGGATCGGCTATGGAGTTCAGAGGATGTGTATATGGATTTGGCGGCGAGTGCTGCCGATGCGGCCAAGTACTTTCAGGGTCAGACGGACCGTGAAGTAGACCAGCTGTTTTGGAGGCAATTCCATTCTCCCGAGCGTCCGCTTTCATTGACTGACCAATTAGCCGAATGGGCCGAACTAAATAGGTTGTCCGGACCCTCCATGAGGTCTGTTATGGATCAGCTATGGCCGGAAGGGTCAAAACCGAACAACTATTTCAGCTTGGTGCAGCAGTTCCTTGACGTGGTGCCGCGCATTAATGCGATGAAGAGGTCGGCGTGCATAGAGGGCGCACGGATGTCCTTTGCCCGTGTTAAGGCATACTGGGCGGAGATGGATGCTACCACTGTTGCAGCGCGGGATTCGGCCATAGGTCGAAGGGCTGCTGAGCACTACTTTGAAGAAGTTCTTGAGGGTGCTCGTTTGATAGAGACCCAGTGCTAAAAAAATATTATGTTTGAGTGATATGTAATCTCATTGTAAGCGAAATGCTTTTATAAATTTTCATAAGGCTATTTTTATACTTTTTCCTGAAAGTAATATGATGCCTCCTGGGCGGCCGTTTATGTATACATGTGTATATCCTAAAAGATTGCAGTCGCCGGCTTCAACCCCCACGCATATAATGCGAAGGTGCTCACAAAAACACGCGTTCACAATTAACCCAACGTCTTGGTCCTATTAAGGAGGTGATAGCGGAGCAAGCGAGGCAACCGGACTATAACACTTTAACACTTTCACTTAGCCATAGGAGTTTGACAGTGGGGCTACTAGATAGCCCCTAGTGGCTCCGCACTCTCCCGATTCCGGGGTGCCTACATGCCTGGCTGGAAAACGGCCCTTCGTTAAGGCGGAGGAATTCTAACATTCCCACAGGTCATCGAGTGGTTGACCAGTCTCACGCTATATCATGACAGTCAGTTTTCGGCTTTCTCAACTGAGGTGCTTGTCCGAATGAACCAGGGCACAATTGCAGTAGTTCTCCTAGTGCTACCTTAGCCGGTAAAGCGGGACGTAAGGCACCAAAACACAGGAGCCGGGCAAACCCAACATTTGACCAAAGACGATGATTCGGAGCTGATGCATATAGGGCCAAACTCGCGACGCCGAACACTCCCTAAGGTATTCGGTCTTTGTGGTATAAATCGGGCCTAAATAATGGCCTTTGTAAGAAGCCCCTTGTGTCCAGGTACGTGCATTGTTCTAGCGTGGCCACATGCCAAGACGTCATCATCCTTCTCAACGGTGGATATATATCAACAAGAGACAGTAAAAAAAAGGTTTACACAGGGTCTTAATCTAAAAAGAATCCTTGGAGCGGGTCCCTGCTGCACGTCTGCGCCTGTGTCTCCGTTGTGCCGTATCCTGGACGGGTGTAGCACGATGATCGTCTGTAAAAGAGAGGAAGTTAAGTGAAAAAAGTTGTCGTGCAAAAAGATAGTTTTTAAAGAAACCATGTATTATTCAAGATGATAAGAAATTGCCACTCGTCTGCGCGTGTTGAGCCCCTTGTATTGACGCATAGGGGTGTGACCATTTATTTGGTATAAGTAGTGGTGCCGGACTCGATTAGTTGTATCTCGGGTCTTGACGACCTATTGGATGCTTTCGCTTGTCCGGGCGGCTTTAGTGTGCGGCTGCCAAGGCAGCCTCACTCTCTTCGGCGCGCAGAGATCGCTTGATATTTCCGTGCACTGTAATGATGCCACGTGGACCGGGCATCTTGAGTGTGAGGGAGGCATAGTGTGGTATTGCATTAAAGCGAGCGAAAGCTTCGCGTCCGAGCAGTGCTTGATAGCCACTTTGAAACAGAGCGATGTGGAAAGTTAAATGCTTGCGACGGAAGTTATCGGGGGAGCCGAATATAACTTGTAGTAGGAGGGAGCCCGTACAATGAGCCCCTGGGCCTGGCGTTACTCCTTTAAAGGTAGTATTGCTATGGCGAATTTGTGTTGGGTCTAACCCCATCCTGCGGATTGTATCCTGATATATTAGGTTTAGGCTACTGCCGCCATCCATCAAGACTCGTGTGAAGTGATATCCGCCAATTACTGGGTCTAATACCAGGGCAGCCCATCCTACGTGTCGGATACTTGATGAGTAATCGCGATGGTCGAAAGTGATCGGTTGAGACGACCAGTGACAGGACTTCGCGGTGATAGGCACTTAGGTATATTTTTCTGGGAGTGCCGCGTTGTTTTTTCCCTTGATCACGTGTAACACGTTTACTGTTTTGACTTCTGGTGGAAATTTCTTATGTTCCCCCGTGTCTTGTTTGGGGGGCCCATCCTCGTCTTCGCTTGGTGTATCCTCCCCCTTGTGTATGGCGTTGAGCTTGCCGGACTGCTTGAAGACCCAACATTCTCTGTGTGTATGATTAGCAGGTTTACCAGGGGTGCTATGAATCTGACATACTTGGTCCAGAATTTTGTTGAGGCCGGACAGTTCATCCCTGGTGCCTTTAGGGGGCGGCTTTTGACCTGACCGAGAGATTTTGAATCCGGCATTTACCGCCGTGCCCTTTGTGTTGTCTTCTTTATTCCGGCGTTTGTTATTGCTATTGCGCCATCTCTAACTTCAGATGTACTGGGGTCGTTGGTGCTGCATCTGGCTAGCCAGCTGTCCTCACCCGCGCAAAAGCGGGTCATGAGGTTTGTTAATGCGGCCATCGTTCTCAGCTTATTTTGGTCGAGGTGTCTGGCGAGCCATTTGTCACGGACGCTATGCTTGAAAGCCGCTAAGGCTTCAGCGTCCAGACAATCGACAATCTGGTTCTTTTTAGTAAGAAACCTATTCCAAAGCTTTCAGGCTGACTCTCCGGGCTGTTCAGTTATATGACTCAAATCGTCCGCATCCGGAGGTCGGACATAAGTCCCTTGAAAATTTGCCCGAAAGGCGTCTTAGAGCTCTTCCCAACTTCCAATGTAGCTTTCGAGGAGGCCTTTGAGCCAGTGACGAGATGGCCCTTTGAGCTTGAGGGGTAAGTACTTGATGGCGTGGAGATCATCTCCTCGAGCCATATGGATATGAAGGATGTAGTCCTCAATCCAGACCCCAGGGTCTGCTGTTCCGTCGTATACCTCTATGTTTACGGGCTTGAATCCCTCTGGAAATTCATGGTCCAGCACCTCATCGGTAAAACATAGGGGGTGTGCGGCACCCCTGTAGCTGGGTGTGCCGCGTTGTTCGGATGTTTGTTGTGTTGCATTGTATGCTGAGGCACGCCTGTGTGGTCCATAGATGGATCTTGTTGTGCCGTCCTTTGGGTGCGAGCCCTCGCATGGGTCGCGTGTTGTATTGTGAGCGGCGTTGTATGCCGCTCTACGTTGGTAGAGGGGTAGTCTATCCGACCAGGTGGCTGCTTTGATATTTGGTTGTGGGGGGTCTGAGGCCTCCTCATCGAATTCGGGTAGTAGTTTCCGCTTTGGGTAGCTCTTGGAAGGGCGATTGTCGCCGTACCTTGCTGCAGTGTTGAGTATTTTTCTCCATCTGAATTGGAGTGTGTCTTGCGCGGCCTTGAGCCTTCGCTTATGCTTTTTAAGGCTCCTCGCAGTGACAACGAGCCTTTTACGGGCCTTCTGCTGCTCCGGGTGCCTGTCCGGCGTTATGTCGTCCGGACCATTATCCTTGATAGGATTTGTTTGTTCAGTTTGATTATCCGGATTGCCGTTGTCCGGCAGCGGTTCGCCCTGCTCTAGCACTGGGTCTGTGTGATCGCTATTTCTGTCGAGGCGGGATTTGGGGCGGCGTTTGCGTCGCCGCTTTGACTACTTTTCGAGGGAGCAATCCTTCGGTGTGTCCTTCCTCTCCTCATCGTCATCTTTTGGTGCGTCCACCATGTATACGTCGTATGACAAGGTGGCGTTCCAGGGCTCAATAGGCGTTGGTTCTTCATCGTGTCCATCATCGGCGTCCATACCGTCAATGTCGTCGGAGTCGAAGTTGAGCATGTTGGTTAAATCGTCGACAGTGGCTACCAAGTGGGTGGTGGATGGGCTTTGAATCTCTTCATCATCCGAATCCCAACCTTGCTGACCGTAGTCCGGCCAGGGCTCTCTTGATAGAGAGAGAGACTCCAGTCTCTTCAGAATATCGCCGAAAGGCGAGTGCTGAAAGATGTCCGCGGCAGTAAACTCCATGATTGGCGCCCAATCGGATTTGATTGGCAGGGGCGCGGGGGGTTTGGAATCCGAAGAGGAGTCCGGCTCCTCGGAGTCACGAGTCTCGCGGAGTGTGGGGCTGGTGTTCGGCTCGATCGCCGTTGGGATCGCAGCCCCCGAGGTGGCGTCCAACCGCCGATCCTCGATCGGCGCAGTTGGCTCTGAATTAAGGGTCGAAGCTAATGCGGGTGCGGCCTCCAGGGCACTGTTCGGCGGCAGAGCTAGATCATGCTCGTCGGGACAGTGCGGCGCGCTCGGCAGTGGCTCGAATCCATCGAAGATCAAGTCCCCGCGGATGTCAGATGTGTAGTTTAAACTTCCGAATCTGACCTGACGGCCAAGGGCGTAGCTTTCGATCTGCTCCAGACGGCCAAGTGAATTGGCCAGCAGAGCGAAGCCGCCAAAGATGAAGATCTGTCGGGGAGGAAGGTCTCACCCTGGACTGCATTGCTATCGATGATCGTAGGAGCCATCGAGCCTGACGGCGACGACACAGAGGAACTCTCAATGAAAGCACCAATGTCGGTGTCAAAACCGGCGGATCTCGGGTAGGGGATCCCGAACTGTGCGTCTAGGCCGGATGGTAACAGGAGGCAAGGGACATGAAGTTTTACCCAGGTTCGGACTCTCTCGATGGAGGTAAAACCCTACGTCCTGCTTGATTAATATTGATGATATGGGTAGTACAAGAGTAGATCTACCACGAGATCGGAGAGGCTAAACCCTAGAAACTAGCCTATGGTATGATTGTTGTTGTCTATGTTGTCCTATGGACTAAAACCCTCCGGTTTATATAGACACTGGAGAGGGTTAGGGTTACACAAAGTCGGTTACAATGGTAGGAGATCTGAATATCCGTATTGCCAAGCTTGCCTTCGACGCCAAGGAAAGTCCCTCCCGGACACGGGACGAAGTCTTCAATCTTGTATCTTCATAGTCCAGGAGTCCGGCTGAAGATATAGTCCGGCTATCCGAACACCCCCTAATCCAGGACTCCCTCAGTAGGGCGCGCCCTCCACCCTCGTGGAGCCCTCGTGTCCTTCCCGGACTACTGCTTATTTTTCTATTTTTCTAAATATTCCAAAATGGAGAAATATTGCCTTGAAAACTGTTTTGGAGTCGGTTTACTTATCGTACCACATACCTATTCCTTTTCGGAGTTTGAAACATTTCGGAAAGTGTCCCTTATCTATTCCTCCGGGGTTACGGTTTCAATAACATTGGTTTCAACATTTATGGGATTACCTGAGATATAGTGTGTGATTCTTTGACCGTTGACCACCTTCGGATTTGTGCCTTCGAAGTTGTTGATTTTTATGGCACCGGAACGATAGACCTCCTCGATAACTTAAGGACCTTCCCATTTAGAGAGAATTTTTCCTGCAAAAAATCTTAAACGAGAGTTGTATAGCAATACATAATCACCTACACTAAACTCACGCTTTTGTATCCTTTTGTCATGCCATCTTTTAACTTTTTCTTTAAACAACTTGGCATTTTCGTAGGCTTGGGTTCTCCATTCATCAAGTGAGCTAATATCAAATAACCTCTTCTCACCGGCAAGTATAAAATCATAATTAAGTTCTTTAATAGCCCAATAAGCCTTGTGTTCTAGTTCGAGAGGTAAGTGACATGCTTTTCCATAGACCATTTTATACGGCAACATACCCATAGGATTTTTGTATGCAGTTCTATAGGCCCATAATGCATCATCAAGTTTCTTGGACCAATTCATTCTAGACCTATTAACAGTCTTTTGCAAAATTAATTTGAGTTCTCTATTACTCAATTCTACTTGACCACTAGACTGAGGGGGATAAGGAGATGCAATTCTATGATTAACATCATATTTAGCAAGCATTTTACAGAAAGCACCATGAATAAAATGTGAACCACCATCAGTCATTAAATATCTAGGGACTCCAAATCTTGGAAAAAATAACTTCTTTAAGCATTTTAATAGAAGTTTTATGATCAACACTACTAGTTGGAATAGCTTCTGCCCACTTAGTAACGTAATCAACAACAACTAAAATATGTGTATAACCATTAGAGGAAGGAAAAGGCCCCATATAGTCAAAGCCCCAAACATCAAATGGTTCAATAACAAGTGAATAATTCATAGGCATTTCTTGACGTCTACTAATATTACCAATTCTTTGACATTCTTCACAAGATAAGACAAACTTACGGGCATCCTTGAAGAAAGTAGGCCAATAAAAACCAGATTGCAGTACCTTATGTGCAGTTCTATCTCCAGCATGGTGTCCTCCATAAGCTTCGGAGTGACACTTGCGTAGGATCTGTTCATGTTCATGCTCAGGTACACAACGTCTAATAACACCATCTACTCCTTTTTTATAAAGATGTGGGTCATCCCAAAAGTAATGCCTCAAATCATAGAAGAACTTTTTCTTTTGCTAGTATGTGAAACTAGGTGGTATAAACTTAGCAACAATGTAATTAGCATAATCAGCATACCATGGAGCAGCATGAGAAGCATTTATGACATTTAATTGCTCATCAGGAAAGCTATCATCAATAGGTAGTGGGTCATCAAGCACATTTTCTAACCTAGACAAGTTGTCTGCAACGGGGTTCTCAGCTCCTTTTCTATCAACAATATGCAAATCAAATTCTTGTAGCAAGAGAACCCATCTAATAAGTCTAGGTTTAGCATCTTTCTTTTGCATAAGATATTTAATAGCAGCATGATCAGTGTGAATAGTTACTTTAGAATCAACAATATAAGGTCTAAACTTATCACAAGCAAATACAACTGCTAAGAATTCTTTTTCAGTAGTAGCATAATTTTTCTGAGCATTGTCTAGAGTTTTACTAGCATATTGAATAACATTTAATTTGTTATCAACTCTTTGTCCTAGAACAACACCTACAGCATAATCACTAGCATCACACATAATTTCAAAGGGTAAATTCCAATCAGGTGGCTGAACAATAGGTGCAGAGACTAATGCTTTCTTAAGTATTTCAAATGCTTCAACACAATCATCATCAAAGACAAATGGTATATCTTTTTGTAATAAATTAGTTAGAGGTCGAGAGATTTTTGAGAAGTTCTTAATGAACCTCCTATAAAAACTGGCATGACCAAGGAAATTCTTATACCTTTGATGTCCTTGGGACATGGCATCTTTTCAATAGCATCAACCTTGGCTTTATCAACTTCAATACCTCTTTCAAAAACTTTGTGCCCCAAGACAATACCTTCATTAACCATAAAGTGGCACTTTTCCCAATTCAAGACAAGATTAGTTTCTTCACATCTCTGTAAAACTCGATCAAGGTTGCTCAAGCAATCATCAAAAGAAGATCCATAGACGGAGAAATCGTCCATGAAAACCTCACAAATCTTTTCACAAAAGTCAGAGAATATAGCCATCATGCATCTTTGGAAGGTAGCAGGTGCATTACATAGACCAAAAGGCATATGTCTATAAGCAAAAGTACCAAAAGGGCATGTAAAAGTAGTCTTTGATTGATCTTTGGCTGACACAGGTATTTGAGAGAAACCAGAATAACCATCTAGAAAGCAAAAATGTGTATGTTTGGATAATCTTTCTAGCATTTGATCGATAAAAGGTAAGGGTTAATGATCCTTTTTAGTAGCCTTATTTAATTTGCGGAAATCAATTACCATCCTATAACCTGTAATAATTCTTTGAGGAATCAATTTGTCTTTATCATTAGGAACAACAGTAATACCTCCCTTCTTAGGGACACAATGGACATGGCTTACCCATTGACTATCAGCAACGGGATAAATTATACCTGCCTCAAGGAGCTTTAGTATTTCCTTTGTACCACTTCTTTCATTTTAGGATTCAGCCGGCATTGATGATCACAAACTGGTTTAGCATCTTCTTCCAAATTAATTTCATGTTGACATAAAGTGGGACTAATGCCCTTAAGATCATCAAGAGTATACCCAATAGCAGCGCGGTGCTTCTTCAGAGTTTTCAATAATCTCTCTTCCTCATGCTCTGAAAGGTTAGCACTAATAATAACAGGATATATCTTTTTCTCATCAAGATAAGCATATTTAAGAGTATCAGGTAACGGTTTAAGCTCAAACACGGGATCACCCTTGGGTGGAGGAGGATCCCCTAGGATTTCAACAGGTAAATTGTTTTTTGGAATAGGTTCATGTTTAAAGAATACTTCATCTAATTCCCTTCTTTCATTCATAAGCATATCATTTTCATGGTCTAGCAAGTATTGTTCTAAAGGATCACTAGGAGGTACGGCAATAGAAGCAAGACCAATAATTTCATCCTTACTAGGTAATTCTTCTTCACGGTGTTGTCTATAAATTTAGAAAAATTAAATTCATGAGTCATATCATCTAAACCGATAGTAACAACATCTCTTTTGCAATCTATGGTAGCATTAACAGTATTTAAGAAGGGTCTACCAAATATAATGGGACAAAAGCTATCTTGTGGGGAACCAAGAACAAGAAAATTAGCAGGATATTTAGTTTTCCCACACAAAACTTCAACATCTCTAACAATTCCCATTGGTGAAATAGTATCTCTATTGGCAAGTTTAATTGTGACATCAATATCTTCCATCTCAGTAGGTGCAATATCATGCATAACTTATTTGTATAAGGAATAAGGTATTGCACTAGCACTAGCACCCATATCACATAATCCATGGTAACAATGATCTCCTATTTTAACAGAAATAGAAGGCATGCCTACCACAGGTCTAGGTTTATCTTTATCACGGTGTTTAGCAATTCTAGCAGTTTCATCACAGAAATAAATAACATGCCCATCAATATTATCAGACAAGAGATCTTTATCGATAGCAATATTAGGTTCAACTTTAACTTGCTCAGGAGGTGTATATGTTTTAATATTGCTTTTACGAACCACAGTTGAAGCTTTAGTATGATCCTTTATCCTAACAGGGAAAGGTGGTTTCTCAACATAAGAAGTCGGAACAATAGGATCATTATAAGTGATAGTCTTTTCTTCAACTTTAATAGGTGCAACTACTTTTACTTCTATGGGCGGATGATATTTAAACCACTCTCCTTGGGGAGATCAAGATAGGCAGCAAAAGATTCACAGAAAGAAGCTACTATCTCAGAGTCAAGTCCATATTTAGTGCTAAATTTACGAAAAATATTGGTATCCATAAAAGATTTAACACAATCAAAACTAGGTGTCGTACCTGACTCCTTACCACAGTCGAGGTCCCAATCTTCAGAGTTGCATTTAATTCTTTCCAATAAATCCCATTTGAATTCAATAGTCTTCATCATAAAAGAGCCAGCACAAGAAGTATCAAGCATGGTGCGATTGTTACCAGAAAGCCGAGCATAAATTTTTTGAATAATCATTTCTCTTGAGAGCTCGTGATCGGGGCATGAATATAACATTGATTTAAGCCTCCCCCAAGCTTGAGCGATGCTTTCTCCTTCGCGAGGCCAAAATTATATATATAATTGCGATCACGATGAACAAGGTGCATAGGATAAAACTTCTGATGAAATTTCAATTTCAATCATTTGTAATTCCAAGACCCCATATCATCACATAGCTTGTACCATGTCGATGCATCTCCCCTCAAAGATAAAGGGAAGACCTTCTTCTTAACAACATCTCCGGGTACACCTGCAAGCTTAAATAATCCACAAACTTCATCCACATATATCAGATGTTCATCAGGATGTTTTGTTCCATCCCCTAAAAAAGGATTAGCTAGCAGTTTTTCTATCATACCCGAAGGAACTTCAAAGCAAACATTTTCATTTTCAGTAGGTTCAGTAGGTTGAGGAGCAACTCTTTGCTCTACTGGTCGGGGTGAAGATACCCCGAACAAGCCCCTCAGAGGATTACTTTCCATGGTAACAAGTGACAGTAAATTTCAGCACACTATATAAATTTTTCCTTACCAAATTCCACCTACCAAAGGCGCTTCACTCCCCGGCAACGGCGCCATAAAAGAGTCTTGATGACTGATACGTCCATTTTGCATCATGCTTTTATATCAATATTTATTGTATTATGGACTGTTATTTCACATTATGTCACAATACTTATGGCTATTCTCTCTTATTTTACAAGGTTTACATAAGGAGGGAGAATGTCAGCAGCTGGAATTCTGGGCTGGAAAAGGAGCAAATATTAGAGACCTATTCTGCACAACTCCAAAAGTCCCGAAACTCCATGGAACCCCTTATAATAGATAATGAAAAATCCTCGCCAAAGATGAAGACCAGGAGGCCCACACCCTTCTCACGAGGGTGGGGGCGCCCCCCTAGGGCGCGCCCCCTACCTCGTGGGCCCTCTGGTGGCTCTTCGATGACCATCTTCTCCTATATGAAGTCTTTCGTCGAGAAAAAAATAGGAAGCAACCTTTCGGGACGAAACTCTACTGCCACGAGGCGGAACCTTGGCGGATCCAATCTAGAGCTCCGGCAGAGCTGTTCTGCCGGGGAAACTTCCCTCCCGGAGGGGGAAATCATTGCCATCGTCATCACCAACGCTCCTCTCATCGGGAGAGGGCAATCTCCATCAACATCTTCATCAGCACCATCTCATCTCAAAACCCTAGTTCATCTCTTGTATCCGATTCTTGTCTTCAAGTCCGGGATTGGTGCTAGTAGGTTGCTAGTAGTGTTAATTACTCCTTGTAGTTGATGCTAGTTGGTTTATTTGGTGGAAGATTATATGTTCAGATCCTTTGTGCATATTAATACCCCTCTGATTATGAACATGTTTATGCTTTGTGAGTAGTTATGTTTGTTCCTGAGGACAAGGGAGAAGTCTTGCTATTAGTAGTCATGTGAATTTGGTATTCGTTCGATATTTTGATGAGATGTATGTTGTCTAGCCTCTAGTGGTGTTATGTGAAAATCGACTACATAACACTTCACCATTATTTGGGCCTAGAGGAAGGCATTGGGAAGTAATAAGTAGATGATGGGTTGCTAGAGTGACAGAAGCTTAAACCCTAGTTTATGCGTTGCTTCGTAAGGGGCTGATTTGGATCCATATGTTTCATGCTATGCTTAGGTTTACCTTAATACTTTTGTTGTAGTTGCGGATGCTTGCAATAGAGGTTAATCATAAGTGGGATGCTTGTTCAAGTAAGAACAGCACCCAAGCACCGGTCCACCCACATATCAAATTATCAAAGTAACGAACGCGAATCATATGAACGTGATGAAAACTAGCTTGACAATATTCCCATGTGTCCTCGGGAGCGCTTTACATCATATAAGAGTTTGTCCAGGGTTGTCCTTTGCTACAAAAAGGATTGGGCCACCTTGCTGCACTTTATTTACTTTTGTTACTTGTTGCTCGTTACAAATTATCTCATTACAAAATTATCTGTTACCACTTATTTCAGTACTTGGAGAGAATGCCTTGCTGAAAACCGTTTATCATTTCCTTCTACTCCTCGTTGGGTTCAACACTCTTACTTATCGAAAGGACTACGATAGATCCCCTATACTTGTGGGTCATCAAGACTCTTTTCTGGCGCCATTGCCGGGGAGTGAAGCGCCTTTGGTAAGGAAAAAATTATATAGTGTGCTGAAATTTACTGTCACTTGTTACTATGGAAAGTAATCCTCTGAGGGGCTTGTTCGTAGTATCTTCACCCCGACCAGTAGAGCAAAGAGTTGCTCCTCCACCTACTGAACCTATTGAAAATGAAATTCCTTATGAGTATCCTTCGAGTATAATAGAAAAACTGCTAGCTAATCCTTTTACAGGAGATGGAACAAAGCATCCTGATGAACACCTAATATATGTGGATGAAGTTTGTGGATTATTTAAGCTTGCAGGTATTTCCGATGATGTTGCTAAGAAGAAGGTCTTCCCTTTATCTTTGAAGGGAGACGCATTGACATGGTATAGACTATGTGATGATATGGGATCATGGAACTATAGAAGATTGAAATTGGAATTTCATCAAAAGTATTACCCTATGCATCTTGTTCATCGCGATCGCAATTATATATATAATTTTTGGCCTCGCAAAGGAGAAAGCATCTCTCAAGCTTGGGGGAGGCTTAAATCAATGTTATATTCATGCCCCAATCATGAGCTTCCAAGAGAAACAATTCTTCAAAAAAATTATGCTCGGCTTTCTGATAACAATCGCACTATGCTTGATACTTCTTGTGCTAGTTCTTTTATGATGAAGACTATTGAATTCAAATGGGATTTATTGGATAGAATTAAACGCAACTCTGAAGATTTGGACCTCGACAATGGTAAGGAGTCAGGTATGACAACTAAGTTTGATTGTGTTAAATATTTCATGGATACCGATGTTTTCCGTAAGTTTAGCACTAAATATGGACTTGATTCTGAGATAGTAGCTTCTTTCTGTGAATCTTTTGCTACTTCGTTGATCTCCCTAAGGAGAAGTGGTTTAAATATCATCCTCCCATAGAATTAAAAGTAGTTGCACCTATTAAAGTTGAAGAAAAGACTGTCACTTATAATGATCCTATTGTTCCTACTTCTTATGTTGAGAAACCACCTTTCCCTGTTAGGATAAAGGATCATGCTAAAGCTTCAACTGTAGTTCGTAAAAGCAATATTAAAACATATACACCTCCTGAGCAAGTTAAAGTCGAACCTAATATTGCTATTGTTAAAGAGCTCTTGTCTGATAATATTGATGGGCATGTTATTCAGTTCTGCGGTGAAACTGCTAGAATTGCTAAACCTTGTGCTAAAGATAAACATAGACCTGTGGTAGGCGTGCCTGTTATTTCTGTTAAAATAGGAGATCATTGTTATCATGGCTTATGTGATGTGGGTGCTAGTGCTAGTGTTATACCTTATGACTTGTATAAAGAAATCAAGCATGAAATTGCACCTGCTGAGTTAGAAGATATTGATGTCACAATTAAACTTGCTAATAGAGATACTATTTCAGCAATAGAAATTGTTAGAGATGTTGAAGTCTTGTGCGGGAAAACTAAATATCCTACTGATTTTCTTGTTCTTAGTTCTCCACAAGATAGCTTTTGTCCCATTATATTTGGTAGACCCTTCTTGAATACATTTAATGCTAGGATAGACTGTGAAAAGAATGTTGTTACTATTGGCTTGGATGATATGACTCATGAGTTTAATTTCTCTAAATTTAGTAAACAACACCGTGAAGAAGAATTGCCTAGTAAGGATGAAATTATTGGTCTTGCTTCTATTTCCGTACCTCCTAATGATCCTTTAGAACAATACTTGCTAGACCATGAGAATGATATGTTTATGAATGAAAGAAGGGAAATAGATGAAGTATTCTTTAAACAAGAACCTATGCTAAAACACAATTTGCATGTTGAAATCCTAGGGGATCCTCCTCCACCTAAGGGTGATCCCGTGTTTGAGCTTAAACTGTTGCCTGATAATGTTAAATATGCTTCTCTTGATGAAAAGAAGATATATCCTATTATTATTAGTGCTAACCTTTCAGAGCATGAAGAAGAAAGATTATTGAAAACTCTGAAGAAGCACCGTGCTGCTATTGGATATACTCTTGATGATCTTAAGGGCATTAGTCCCACTCTATGTTAACATAAAATAAATTTGGAAGCAGATGCCAAACCAGTTCGTGATCCTTAACGTCGTCTGAATCTAAAATGAAAGAAGTGATAAGAAAAGAAATACTGAAGCTTCTGGAGGCAGGTATAATTTATCCCGTTGCTGATAGTCAGTGGGTAAGTCTTGTTCATTGTGTCCCTAAGAAGGGAGGTATTACTGTTGTTCCTAATGATAAAGATGAATTGATTCCACAAAGAATTATTACCGGTTATAGGATGGTAATTGATTTCCACAAATTAAATAAGGCTACTAAGAAAGATCATTACCCCTTACCTTTTATCGATCAAATGCTAGAAAGATTATGGAAACATACACATTACTGCTTTCTAGATGGTTATTATGGTTTCTCTCAAATACCTGTGTCGCCTAAAGATCAATCAAAGACTACTTTTACATGCCCTTTTGGTACTTTTGCTTATAGACGTATGCCTTTTGGTTTATGTAATGCACCTGCTACTTTTCAAAGATGCATGATGGCTATATTCTCTGACTTTTGTGAAAAGATTTGTGAGGTTTTCATGGACGACCTTTCCGTCTATGGATCTTCTTTTGACGATTGCTTGAGCAACCTTGATCGAGTTTTGCAGAGATGTGAAGAAACTAATATTGTCTTGAATTGGGAAAAGTGCCACTTTATGGTTAATGAAGGTATTGTTTTGGGGCATAAAGTTTCTGAAAGAGGTATTGAAGTTGATAAAGCCAAGGTTGATGCTATTGAAAAGATGCCATGTCCCAAGGACATCAAAGGTATAAGAAGTTTCCTTGGTCACGCCGGATTTTATAGGAGGTTCATTAAGGACTTCTCAAAAATTTCTCGGCCTCTGACTAATTTATTACAAAAAGATATACCATTTGTCTTTGATGATGATTGTGTAGAAGCATTTGAAATACTTAAGAAAGCATTAGTCTCTGCACCTATTGTTCAGCCACCTGATTGGAATTTACCCTTTGAAATTATGTGTGATGCTAGTGATTATGCTGTAGGTGTTGTTCTAGGGCAAAGAGTTGATAAGAAATTAAATGTTATCCATTATGCTAGTAAGACTCTAGACAATGCTCAAAGAAATTATGCTACTACTGAAAAAGAACTTTTAGCAGTTGTATTTGCTTGTGATAAGTTCAGACCTTATATTGTTGATTCAAAGTAACTATCCACACTGATCATGCTGCTATTAAATATCTTATGGAAAAGAAAGACGCTAAACCTAGACTTATTAGATGGGTTCTCTTGCTACAAGAATTTGATTTGCATATTGTTGATAGAAAAGGAGCTGAAAACCCCGTCGCAGACAACTTATCTAGGTTAGAGAATGTTCTTGATGACCCACTACCTATTGATGATAGTTTTCCTGACCCACTATCTCGTAGTACCCCTTGGTATGTTGATTATGCTAATTACATAGTTGCTAAATTTATACCACCTAGCTTCACATACCAACAAAAGAAAAAAAAATCGTCTATGATTTGAGACATTACTTTTGGGATGACCCACATCTTTATAAAGAAGGAGTAGATGGTGTTATTAGACATTGTGTACCTGAGCATGAACAGGAATAGATCCTACGCAAGTGCCACTCCGAAACTTATGGAGGACACCACGCGGGAGATAGAACTGCACATAAGGTATTGCAATCCGGTTTTTATTGGCCTACTCTCTTCAAGGATGCCCGTAAGTTTGTCCTTTCTTGTGATGAATGTCAAAGAATTGGTAATATTAGTAGACGTCAAGAAATGCCTATGAATTATTCACTTGTTATTGAACCTTTGATGTTTGGGGCTTTGATTATATGGGACCTTTTCCTGCCTCTAATGGATATACACATATTTTAGTTGCTGTTGATTATGTTACTAAGTGGGTGGAAGCTATTCCAACTAGTAGTGTTGATCATAATACTTCTATTAAAATGCTTAAAGAAGTTATTTTTCCGAGGTTTGGAGTCTCTAGATATTTAATGACTGATGGTGGTTCACATTTTATTCATGGTGCTTTCCGTAAAATGCTTTCTAAATATGACGTCAATCATAGAATTGCATCTCCGTATCACCCACGGTCTAGTGGTCAAGTAGAATTGAGTAATAGAGAACTCAAATTAATTTTGCAAAAGACTGTCAATAGGTCTAGAAAGAATTGGTCCAAGAAACTTGATGATGCATTATGGGCCTATAGAACTGCATATAAAAATCCTATGGGAATGTCTCGATATAAAATGGTATATGGAAAAGCATGTCACTTACCTCTCGAACTAGAACATAAGGCACATTGGGCTATTAAAGAGCTCAACTATGATTTCAAACTTGCTGGTGAAAAGAGGTTATTTGATATTAGCTCACTTGATGAATGGAGAACCCAAGCTTATGAAAATGCCAAGTTGTTTAAAGAAAAGGTTAAAAGATGGCATGACAAAAGGATACAAAAGCGTGAGTTTAATGTAGGTGATTATGTATTGCTATACAACTCTCGTTTAAGTTTTTTTGCAGGGAAACTTCTCTCCAAATGGGAAGGCCCCTATGTTATCGAGGAGGTCTATCGTTCCGGTGCCATAAAAATCAACAACTTCGAAGGCACAAATCCGAAGGTGGTAAACGGTCAAAGAATCAAACATTATATCTCAGGTAATCCCATAAATGTTGAAACCAATTTTATTGAAACCGTAACCCTAGAGGAATTCATAAAGGACACTTTCCAGAACGTTTCAGACTCCGAAAAGGAATAGGTATGTGGTACGGTAAGAAAACCGACTCCAAAACAATTTTTAAGGCAATATTTCTTCATTTTGGAATATTTATAAAAATAGAAAATTATGTAGCAGTCCGGGAAGGACACGAGGGCCTCACGAGGGTGGAGGGCGCGCCCTACCCCCCTGAGCGCGCCCCCTACCTCGTGAGCACCTCGTGTGCCTTCCGGACTCCATTTTCTTGCACGATACGTATTTTGGTCGGTAAAAACTCATTATATAATCTTCCGGGGGTTTTGACTCCCGTACCACGCAAAAATCTCCTGTCTTTGTTTCGAGCTGTTTTCTGTCAGGGTTTTCAAGACCAGGCACTATGTCGTCTCCCTCCTCCTCCAACCATGAGGGCAATGATGCTTGGCTAATGAAGATAGAGCTGAAGAGAGAAGAACCTATGGATATCAAGAAGGATGAAGGGATCAAGAAGGTCGTGGAGGACCAAGTTCCAGCAAGAGAAGACACCCTTCAACTGGATCATAATCTTCTTACCCCTACAGAAATCGAAGCTTTCAAGATGATTGAGTTGGCTCGTATACAAAATAAGTATCTCACACGTGAAAATATTTTGTTGAAGGAGCATATCCTCGCACTCAAGGGCATTATCCGCAAGTTAGAAGACCTCCTATGCTCGATGTGCGACTATCCATCATCAACAACACCTCCACCTTCTTCACCAACCAAGGAGATATAATAACATGGGTATGGGCACTCCCCTTGGCAACCGCCAAGCTTGGGGGAGGTGCCCCGGTATCGTATCACCATCACTTTTATCTTTACCATTTTCCTTAGTTCGATCTTATTAGTAGTATCTTGATCTAGTAGAATAAAAGTTCTTAGTGTGATCTATTTGTGAGTTTTGCTTTACTATCCTTCTATGTAATCGAGTCTGTGAGCTATATAATAAAGATTAGTGTTGAGTCAAGGGCTTGATTGTTTTGCCATGATCCTAAGTGAATAAAAGAAAAGAGAAAGAAATAAAAAGAAACAAAGAGATCATATGGATCTCATGGAGAGTAATGAGCTCACATAGAAAAAGTATGATGAATAAAAGTTGTTGAGAGTTGACAAGCATAGTTTTGGTCATCGTTGCAATTAATAGGAAGTAATAAACAAAGAGAGGTCTTCACATATAGATACACTATCTTGGACATCTTTTATGATTGTGAACACTCATTAAAATATGACATGCTAAAGAGTTGACATTGGACAAGGAAGACAATGTAATGGGTTATGTTTTCTTACATCTGAGATAAATTATATTGTCTTGGATCTTCCAACATGTTGAGCTTGCCTTTCCCCCGCATGCTAGCCAAATTCATTGCACCAAGTACAGATACTACTTGTGCTTCCAAATACCCTTAAACCAGTTTTGCCATGAGAGTCCACCATATCTACCTATGGATTGGATAAGATCCTTCAAGTAAGTTGTCATCGGTGCAAAGCAATAAAATTTGCTCTCTAAATATGTATGATTGATTGGTGTGGGAGAAATAAGCTTTATACGATCTTGTGATGTGGAAGTAATAAAAGCGACAGACTGCATAATAAAGGTTCATATCACAAGGGGCAATATAAAGTGACGTTGTTTCGCATTAAGATTTTGTGCATCCAACCATAATAGCGCATGGCAACCTCTGCTTCCCTCTGCGAAGGGCCTATCTTTTATCATTATCTTCTACCTTATGCAAGAGTCATGGTGATTTTCACCCTTCCTTTTTACACTTTATCCTTTGGCAAGCACAGTATGTTGGAAAGATCCTGGTATATATGGCTAACTGGATGTGAGTTTTCATGAACTACTACTGTGGACATTACCCATGAGGTAAAACGTTGGGAGGCAAGACTATAAGCCCCTATCTTTCTTTGTGTCCGATTAAAACTCCACACCCATAAGTACTGCGTGAGTGTCAGCAATTGTGAAAGATTATATGATAGTTGAGTATGTGGATTTGCTCAAAAGCTCTTATACATTGACTCTTTCATATGTTATGATAAATTGCAATTGCTTCAATGACCGAGATTGTAGTTTGTTAGTTTTCAATGAAGTTTACGATTCATACCTGATATTGTGATTGAATTATTACTCTAGCATTAGAGATCATATGACAAAAATTATATAAGTTGCTGTTATAAGAATGATCATGATGCCCTCATGTCCGTATTTTATTTTTATCGACACCTTCATCTCTAAACATGTGGACATATTTTTCGATTTCGGCTTTTCGCTTGAGGACAAGCGAGGTCTAAGCTTGGGGGAGTTGATACGTCCATTTTGCATCATGCTTTTATATCGATATTTATTGCATTGTGGGTTGTTATTTCACATTATGTCACAATACTTATGGCTATTCTCTCTTATTTTACAAGGTTTACATAAGCAGGGAGAATGCCGGCAGCTGGAATTCTGGGCTGCAAAAGGAGCAAATATTAGAGACCTATTCTGCACAACTCCAAAATTCTAGAAACTCCACGGAACCCCTTATAATAATAATGAAAAATCCTCGCCAAAGATGAAGACCAGGGGGCCCACACCCTTCTCACGAGGGTGCGGGGCGCCCCCCCCCCTAGGGCGCGCCCCCTGCCTTGTGGGCCTCCTGGTGGCTCTCCGATGACCATCTTCTCCTATATGAAGTATTTTGTCGAGAAAAAAATAGAAAGCAACCTTTCGGGACGAAACTCCGCCGCCACGAGGCGGAACCTTGGCGGATCCAATCTAGAGCTCTAGCAGAGCTGTTCTCCCGGGGAAACTTCCCTCTCGGAGGGGGAAATCATCGCCATCGTCACCACCAACGCTCCTCTCATCGGGAGAGGGCAATCTCCATCAACATCTTCATCAGCACCATCTCATCTCAAAACCCTAGTTCTTCTCTTGTATCCGATTCTTGTCTTCAAGTCTGGGATTGGTGCTAGTAGGTTGCTAGTAGTGTTAATTACTCCTTGTAGTTGATGCTAGTTGGTTTATTTGGTGGAAGATCATATGTTCAGATCCTTTATGCATATTAATACCCCTCTGATTATGAACATGTTTATGCTTTGTGAGTAGTTACTTTTGTTCCTGAGGACAAGGGAGAAGTCTTGCTATTAGTAGTCATGTGAATTTGGTATTCATTCGATATTTTGATGAGATGTATGTTGTCTAGCCTCTAGTGGTGTTACGTGAACGTCGACTACATAACACTTCACCATTATTTGGGCCTAGAGGAAGGAATTGGGAAGTAATAAGTAGATGATGGGTTGCTAGAGTGACATAAGTTTAAACCCTAGTTTATGCGTTGCTTCGTAAGGGGCTGATTTGGATCCATATGTTTCATGCTATGGTTAGGTTTACCTTAATATTTTTGTTGTAGTTGCGGATGCTTGCAATAGAGGTTAATCATAAGTGGGATGCTTGTTCAAGTAAGAACAACACATAAGCACCGGTCCACCCACATATCAAATTATCAAAGTACCGAACACGAATCATATGAACGTGATGAAAACTAGCTTGATGATATTCCCATGTGTCCTCGGGAGTGCTTTTCCTTATATAAGAGTTTGTCCAGGCTTGTCCTTTGCTACAAAAAGGATTGGGCCACCTTGCTGCACCTTATTTACTTTTGTTACTTGTTGCTCGTTACAAATTATCTCATTACAAAACTATCTGTTACCACTTATTTCAGTACTTGCAGAGAATGATAAGCGGTTTCCAGCAAGGTATTCTCTGCAAGTAATGAAATAAGTGGTAACGGATAGTTTTGTAATGAGATAATTTGTAACGAGCAACAAGTAACAAAAGTAAATAAGGTGCAGTAAGGTAGCCCAATCCTTTTTGTAGCAAAGGACAAGCCTGGACAAACTCTTATATGATGTAAAGCGCTCCCGAGGACACATGGGAATATCGTCAAGCTAGTTTTCATCACGTTCATATGATTTGTGTTCGATACTTTGATAATTTGGTATGTGGGTGGACCGGTGCTTGGGTACTGCACTTACTTGGACAAGCATGCCACTTATGATTAACCTCTATTGCAAGCATCCGCAACTACAACAAAAGTAGTAAGATAAACCTAACCATAGCATGAAACATATGGATCCAAATCAGCCCCTTACGAAGCAACGCATAAACTAGGGTTTAAGCTTCTGTCACTCTAGCAACCCATCATCTACTTATTACTTCCCAATGCCTTCCTCTAGGCCCAAATAATGGTGAAGTGTCATGTAGTCGACGTTCACATAACACCACTAGAGGGGAGACAACATACATCTCATCAAAATATCGAACGAATACCAAATTCACATGACTACTAATAGCAAGACTTCTCCCATGTCCTCAGGAACAAAAGTAACTACTCACAAAGCATAAACATGTTCATAATCAGAGGGGTATTAATATGCATATAGGATCTGAACATATGATCTTCCACCAATTGAACCAACTAGCATCAACTACAAGGAGTAATTAACACTACTAGCAACCTACTAGCACCAATCCCGGACTCGGAGACAAGAATTGGATACAAGAGATGAACTAGAGTTTTGAGATGAGCTGGTGCTGATGAAGATGTTGATGGAGATTGCCCTCTCCCGATGAGAGGAGTGTTGGTGATGACGATGGCGATGATTTCCCCCTCCGGGAGGGAAGTTTCCCCGGCAGAACAGCTCCGCTAGAGCCCTAGATTGGTTCCGCCAAGGTTCCGCCTCGTGGAGGCGGAGTTTCGTCCGAGAAGATGGATTATGATTTTTTTTCCATCGAAAGACTTCATATAGCATAAGATGGTCACCGGAGGGCCACCAGGGGGCTCACGAGGTAGGGGGCGCCCCTAGGGGGGTAGGGCGCGCCCCCCACCCTCGTGGGCAGGGTGTGGCCCCCTGGTGAAGTTCTTGCTCTCAGTATTTTTTATATATTTGGAAAACGTCTTCTATGGAGTTTCAGGACTTTTGGAGCTGTGCAGAATAGGTCTCTAATATTTGCTCCTTTTCCAGCCCAGAATCCCAGCTGTCGGCATTCTCCCTCTTTATGTAAACCTTGTAAAATAAGAGAGAATAGGCATAAGTATTGTGACATAATGTGTAATAGCAACCCATAATGCAATAAATATCGATATAAAAGCATGATGCAAAATGGACGTATCATATAACAATTGATTTACGATGATATTATCTAAAGTACAACAAACAAGTGTGGGTCGATTCAATATGATCGTTCTTCTAATGTCATACTCCCATTGTTGTTTTAGGATTATCATTACACTTCACGACATCCCAAGATCCCGAAAACAAAATCACCAACAACACTTGAGCCAGTCTTAGAGGCAAGACTAGGAACCTTATTTTACCGTTTATCAACACGTGCATATGAGTTTTTCACTAAATCACATATTCTAGGATCAACAGTTATAGCATAAAAATAAACTCTTAATTATGAAAACAAAAATATAATAATGCAATATTGTTGCCTCTAGGGCATATTTCCAACAAAATCCACACGCCAAGTTTTGCCATGAGAGTCTAGTATACCTAATATCCATACACTATTGCAGGATGGTCCAAACGCAACCAGTGGAGGAGCTAGCCCGTCCATGGAGCCGGGGCAAAATACAAAGGGGTGTGCTCCATAGGCATTTGCCCACAAAGACTGGTGATTAATTCTCAGTCTCTTAGTGTAATTTAATGGAGGTATTTGGGCAGAGCCCGGGCAGATGCCCAGGGTCGCCGGGAGGTGGCTCCGCCACTGAACGCAACAGTCCAATCAGAGACCATTCGACGAACTGTGTGTGATGCATTTATCGCACAGGGTGATGTAAAATAACTGTAAAAAATGATATGAAATGTTTGCTATGGCAGAGACATCAAACACGATCTAGATTATAGTTGCGTGTGCGATGCGTGGCATACGGTTAGTCCAGGAGAACTGTTTGCGATGAGTCAGAACAACAGAAATGGGCAGCCATATCAAGGTATGTACGGTATACGACATACAATTCACTCGGATGAACTGTTTGCGATTAGGGAATGCAACAGAAACGGTTAGCGAGATTCTTGAAGACTTTATTGGGCCTCCAAGTGAAAAGGATCATAGGACAACAACAATTTCTCTCAAGTGGATCATCTAAGATTTATCAATTAGCTTGAAGTATAGGATGAAAGTGACCCATCTCAAACAATATTGCAATTAAATACAAGTGGTTTCTTGTGTCCCCAACACACCGAATACAATTGTTAGTTCTATAGGTGCACTAGTTTGATGATGACATGATGATGTATCTGTAATATGGATTGTAGAAGTAGTTTTGTTAACGGGTTTGCTAGAGCACATCTAGATGTGCCATAAGTATTGCACATCTAATTTCTATGTCATTGATTTTATGCGAAGGTTCATGCGAGTATTTTCTTTTTGTTCCCTTTTATGTTAACAGAGTCACTTAGATGTGCAATAACTAGGGCACATCTAGATGTGACCAAGAGAAACCCTTTTGTTAATCTGGATAAATACGTACAAACCCTACAGTTTCAGGTCAAAAAAAACAAGGTAACAACTAAAAAAAGTGAACAAAAACGATGTTGCAATGCTTGGAAACAAGGCCTAGAGTTCATACTTTCGCTAGTGTCAACCCTCAAGATCAGTAACATAGTTAACACACATGATACGCCCTAAAAAGTGCAATAAAAAGTCACTCCCAAGTTTCTCTTTAAATCGGATCAAAGTAGGATGAGACCGCGTAGATGTACGAACGGCAAACCACCTCAAACTCACATTTCCAATATTAATCTATAGAACCACCCCAATGTCACCAATATCACCATAGGCAACCCCAAAATTATTCCACGACAACACCATATGTTCTTTATTGTTCTAATATATTATGCATAGAGTTACCCCAATATCACTACGGGACTCCGCAAATTGTACTAGATATGCATCATTTAATCTAATTGATTCCCATAAAGAAACTCATAGAAGGAGCAAAGATTCAATTCACTACAAAGACAATAAAACGGGGTAAATCACAAGTTGAACTTCATTAACAAAGTCCATGATAAAAATCATCATCAGAAGGAGCATGATGAAGAGACAGAGAGAGAGAGAGAGAGAGAGAGAGAGAGAGAGAGGGAGGGAGAGAGAGAGAGAGATCACATAGCTACTAGTACATACCCTCACCCCCAAGGGAGGACTACTCACACATCACCATGAGAAGAGAGTAAGAGTCGTTGGTGACGGTGATGAAGATGGCGGAGATGTCCCCAACGGTGTTCTGGCGCCACCTGAGGAGAGGGAGAGAGCCCCCTCCTTCATCTTCTTCCTTGACATTCTCCCCTTGTTAGAGGGGTGTATTCCCCTCTGGTTTTGTGGCTATAGTGGTCTCGGGGGCGAGATCCTCCCTCGAGATTGGGTCTCTCTATTTCTTGCCTTCTGTTTTGGTATGTTTTCTAACTCATTTCTCCCTTTCTTAAAAATATTCGGAGATCTGTAACCCCGACTGGGCTAAAAATTTAAAGGCGGTTCAAAAACTTCCGGAGTTTTCTTGCGGCTTAAGGAGAATCCCCAACCGGCTTCCACAACCTCCAGGCGGGTGGTCCACACGATCATGGGATGCGTGGATGGGCCATGTGGATGTAGGGTCAAAAGAAACAATAAGCAAGTTTCATATCACAAAACTTGACAGAACAAGACCTAAAATATCAGGAGTAACAATGAAATCAAATGGTAGAAAAGTCGCTGCGGTTGGAGTAACGAAATCATAATGTTATTGTAAAGGAAAAAAATAATGAATTGAAGGATGAATATTTCAAAGACGACATAATGTATCATAGAAAAAAAAAAGATCAAATAAAGACTGCAACAATTTGTGATGGGAAAAATGATGGCATAAACTCATGCAGCGATGGAACGTGACGAATTGCTCAATTGACCTCATGAAAAGTAAAATAATTCCACATAAGGAAAAGAAATAGGGAAACAATGCGATCAAAGGATTGAAAGGAACAATGCAGATGACGCGAAAGAGAAGAGTATTGAACGGTCAAATTAGATCATGTGGACCAAGAAAGAAGGTGAACAGTAACATGGATAGCTCAAACAGGGTTGAAGACGTAGAAGAGCGGTTGCACGAAGTATTTGTACAAGATAAACATGTATACTGTCTCATATTGAGAGGGTTCCAAATTTGCAACTATTTTCCGGCCAATTTTAGGCAAAACAACTTTTCAGATCACGGCGCGGATCAGCGGCTCTAGACGGATGCACATGTGCGTGCCCCTGGGATTGCGAGACCGGTAACATATGCAATATATGGAAAAGATATGTACTATTTGACTTTGACCTTTCATACCTGTAAAATAAAGATCCGATTTAATCTGGAATTTTTAGGCCGCCATAAATACTCCCTTCTCTCCGTGCTCATATAATTAGTAACTACTTAATTTGGTATTCACCAGCAAGCAAACAGTCAAGCTTTAGGAAAATCCATCTGATTGATTTAGAAAGAAATTTGTCTAAATCATCTTCTTTCTACTATACACCAGCCCTTCCCACTACCATTTGTACTCCTGATCCACCCCTTTCTCATGGCCCCAAAATAAAATAGGGTAAACAAGGGAAAGAAACGTTGAAAAATGTGATGCTGCGGATGCTATCAGCATACATGTCTCAACCTAATCTGGAGATCTCCCTGATCTCACCTACTCCTCCGCCCAAACTGTATATAAACCCGGCACCCTCCACTTTTCTCCTCAGCTCTACCCCAAGAGCGTTATAACACATCAACCTAAAACCCACACCGTCGAATCGAACACCCAAGAAAAGCCAAAAACAAGTTCGAGATTCTAGTTCGAGTATCTGTCAATGGCGGGTTTGGCCAAGACCGGCATGGAATGGCTCCAAGATCCACTGAGCTGGCTGTTCGTCGCCTCGGTGGTCTTCGTGGTGCTGCAGCGGCGCCGGCGGGGCAAGGCGCCGCCGTTTCCTCCCGGGCCGAATCAGCTGCCGATCGTCGGCAACATGTCGATGATGGACCAGCTGACCCACCGGGGCCTGGCGGCGCTGGCGAAGCAGTACGGCGGCCTTCTCCACCTCCGCCTCGGTAAGCTCCATGCCTTCGCCGTGTCGACGCCGGAGTACGCCCGGGAGGTGCTGCAGGCGCAGGACGGCGCCTTCTCCAACCGGCCGGCGACCATCGCCATCGCCTACCTCACCTACGACCGTGCCGACATGGCGTTCGCGCACTACGGGCCCTTCTGGCGCCAGATGCGCAAGCTGTGCGTGATGAAGCTCTTCAGCCGGCGCCGTCCGGAGACGTGGGTCGCCGTGCGCGACGAATCCGCGGCGCTCGTCCGCGCCGTGGCTCGGCGGAGCGGCGAGTCCGTGAACCTCGGCGAGCTCATATTCAACCTTACCAAGAACGTCATCTTCCGCGCCGCGTTCGGCGCGGGCGCCGCCGCGGACGGCGACGGCGGCAAGCAGGACGAGTTCATCGCCATCCTCCAGGAGTTCTCCAAGCTGTTCGGCGCGTTCAACATCGGCGACTTCTTCCCGTGGCTGAGCTGGGCGGACCCGCAGGGCATCAACGTGCGCCTCCGCGCCGCGCGCGCCGCCCTCGACGAGTTCATCGACAAGATCATCGACGAGCACATGGCGAGGGGCAAGAGCCCGGACGACGTCGACGCGGACATGGTGGACGACATGCTGGCGTTCCTCCCCGAGGCGAAGCCGAAGAAGGCCGCCGGCGACGGCGGGGACGAGCTGCAGAGCACGCTCCGCCTCACGCGTGACAACATCAAGGCCATCATCATGGTACGTGAACCGAAGCTTCCGTTTTTACTCCGCTAATCAATTACTAGCATATATGCGCACGAAAAACAGATCACCAACGCAATATTTCGCCAGATAATAATAAGCGGACAAAAAAAAGGCAAGCGAATTTCTTTAGTACCTGGAAAAATCCTGAGTAGTAATTAAATGGTTTTTTTCTCTTTTGCGGGGAAATGGTTTGTTTATCACTACGCGTGGTTGATTAATGCCTGGCGAGTGCAAGCGATATCGGACGAATATTATTACTCCCTCAGTTCACTTTTATAAGTAATTTCAGACAACTTAAATTAGGCTGTTTTGTATATTGTTTGAAATGTCTTCAAGGTCTTATAAAAATGAACAGAGAAAGTAAATAAGATACTCCTACTCCAGTAAGGTACTCCTATACGGCGATCGAGCTATTTTTTAATCAGTTTTTATCGTTCAGAAGTACTGCCATGCAAAAATATAAAATAAAATTAATATCATAGCAAAAAAAAAAGATCATGCAGATATCTCGATATATATGGCGATTAATGCACACGTCAATGTCCAGCACGTGGTGTAATAAACATCCGCTAGTCGCCTATACTGGTACTACCATGTTGGATGAAATTTCATCGAAATTCCAGCAAGTACTACTTCCTCCGTCCGGGTGTATAAGTCATTCGCGTAGTTCTAGGTCATCGATTTGAGGAATTAAATATGTGTTATATGTCATGAAAAGTATACCACTAGATTTCCACACGGATGTAGTTTTTAAATATATATTTTTTGTCACATATAATACATATTTAGATAGTTAAATTATCGACCTAGAACTACGCGAATGACTTATACACCGGGACGGAGGTAGTACTAATATATTTGTGGCAAATAAAATCAGAATTGCTAAATCTCAGTTAACTGAGACTTACCCAAGTTTTAGTCCAAGCTATTTTCGTGTGATCTTACATGGGTATTCGTGCAAAAATTTAATTTTAATTTTTCTTTCTTCTTTTTATATGTTCAATCACTTGAACTTTTTGTTTTTGCTTTCCCACAAAAAAAAGAACTTCTTTTTTTGCGGGGCTATCACTTGAACTTCTATCATATTTTCTCATAATTTGGCTCGAACTTGGAACTCAGATTCTGGTCATGTTACAGAAACAAAGAACATGACACAAACTAAGTTTTCGTTGGTGTCCAACATGCTCTGGAAATCAAATTCTAGAACCACGAAATTGCTCCCTTGAGCTTTCGTCCAACATTTTGCACCCTGAGCCGTAGCCGGGCAGACACCTCGCCTCAGAGCAGTAGAGACACGTGACGTGCACATTTTTCTCCCCTTCCGATCCAACCAACGAGGAAGTGGCGCCGTATACACTACGGGCAAGCTGCTTTCACGCATGAACCACCATGACGTAGTATACATACAATAGGGGTACGTTGGACCCTGCTAGTTATGTTTGTCTCCTTACGTACCGGAATGCCAACCCGCCCATCTTTATGACAACCTTACTATGCACCCAAGGCCAGATACCAATGCCAGATCCAGCACCAGAGCTGCCACTATATGTGTGGCCTTGTCGGAGCCCGGGGACCTATTTTGGTTTCATCGCGATCAAATCGGGGGCGCGGGCGGGCACACCTCGCCCATGTTTCATCATCCGGATCACGATCGGTGCCGGTGGATCTACTGTTGAAAGGTAGCGAGGCGCAGAAGCCGCGCCCATGCAGCCATTGCTGCTAGTAGTAATCTGCTGGTACTTTTCACTTCTCACTTGTTCATTCACGCCCACACGCGCCGTGCCCCTACATCATTTTTCAACCTCTACCAAAGAAAAACCAGGCGCTCAGAACCAAATCACGCACGAAAACTTCCAAGATTGGGGGCTCTGCGTCCGGCTTTTCATGGTGCGTCATTTTTTCACCTTATGTCACACGCGGATAAGCTTTGGCCGGCCGGCCGGCCGACTTGGTGTTGTAGTGCGTGTCTCCTTCCCAAGTGAAAAAGGCTCTCAGCCTCTGACCACAACGGCTTCCCTAACCTTTGCACCAGCCACTTCGTTTTCTTTACTTTCACGGTAGGAGTCCTCATGTTTAAGCCTCGGCCCTTCTGCGATTGAGTGCACGCCGAAAAGGAAAAACGACCGCGACCTCGTAACTTCGGGACCGGCACAGCACTACGCGTGCAAAATTGGACACCTATGCTATTTTGTCCTACTGCTACTGTACGCATGCATGACACCTGTTTGCGATCCCATTTCATGTACTGTATGTGTCGTCTGTACTGTATATACGCATGTATGACACCTGTATGTGATCTCATTTCATAAACTGACCTGTTGACGTGGATGTGTGGCAGGATGTGATGTTTGGCGGGACTGAGACGGTGGCCTCGGCGATCGAGTGGGCCATGGCAGAGATGATGCACAGCCCGGACGACCTCCGTCGATTGCAGAAGGAGCTCGCTGACACGGTGGGTTTCGACCGGAATGTGGATGAGTCGGACCTCGACAAGCTCCCCTTCCTCAAGTGCGTCATCAAGGAGACGCTCCGGCTGCACCCGCCCATCCCGCTGCTCCTGCATGAGACCGCCGAGGACTGCGTCGTCGGGGGCTACGCCGTGCCCCGAGCCTCCCGCGTCATGATCAACGTCTTCGCCATCGGCCGCGACGCCAAGGCATGGAAGGATCCGGACACGTTCCGGCCGTCCCGGTTCGTGGCGGGGGAAGGGGAGGCTGCCGGGGTCGACTTCAAGGGCGGCTGCTTCGAGTTCCTCCCGTTCGGGTCTGGTCGCCGCTCATGCCCCGGGTTGGCGCTCGGCCTGTACGCGCTGGAGCTCGCCGTCGCTCAGCTCGCCCACGGCTTCAGCTGGGCGCTACCTGACGGCATGAAGCCATCGGAGCTTGACATGAGCGACATCTTTGGCCTCACTGCGCCGCGCGCTACAAGGCTCTACGCCGTGCCCACACCCCGGCTCACCTGCCCCTTGGTCGCTGACGTTAATGTCGACGGCAGGCACCAGGCGTGATATCATACGCTTGATTGTGCGATCTATAGTATCTACCAGCTGCACAGGGTGAAGGTGTTTGGTCAGAGGTGGTGGTGGCGCCATTGCAAGAGTTTGGTGGTTTTCTCTTGCATTTTGTTGTTGTTTTTCTTTTCTTTTTTTGTCTTTTGAATTCTGATACTGCAGAACATAATAAGTGGATCTCCATGCTACCTGCGTGCATGCTTAGGTTACCATTAAGCATATGATGGTGTTCTATGGCTAAGAACACAAACTGTATAAAACCGTATTGTTTGAGACTTGTTGGGCCAAGATTCTGTAAATTTTCTTCGTATGACAATTTCTTTTAAGAACGCAAAGATTGGCCTCTTCTTTTTCTTATCTCATAAGCGTGATATATTTGTTTGATGTGAAAATTTCGCATGGATTCAAACTCCACGCTTCTGCAATTTGCTTGGGTACTTCAAAGCCCGTCCGTCAGCATTTTACAGCGCACTTTTTTGGATTTTTAGAACAATAATTGTGCATTTGCACAAAAATAATACTTCATTCATCTCTACTGTCGAAAACGTTTTTATATTATGAGACGGAGCGAATATATAATAGTAGCACACAACTACTCAACTATGTTTATCAATGCATATACTTCCATATAGCTAGTTATTCTTTATTAACGACGAATATATATAGTTGACAGTAATGCAAATAACTAGTGTTATAGTGCAAGGACAAGATTAATTTAATCCGTAATTTAATAGTCATCCTTCCACAGTTCGTACTGGATGATATTAAGTGTGATAATCTAGGCACTAATGTGGCTTGCGAGTACATGATTTGGTCACCAAACACAACAATATAGTTCGTAAGGAACATCTAGCTATCTGGTTTGTCCGGTAAAACAACCTTTTCCATATTTGTGGGTGAACTGATGGTATACCAACAAATAGTGCAACATTACTTTGGTACTCAAATAAGAAAGTTCAGCAGAACTGGTTAAGAAATGACTGTGTAAGAGCATCTCTAGAAGACCCCGTATAATTCCGACCCGCATAACGCATTTATAGTTCGAGGATGAACTGTTTTGCGGGGCGAAATCGTGCGCTGCAGAATAGACCCCGTATAAGAAACTGCATAATTTGAAAAAAAATTCACAGGAGAAATTGCAGTCACACTGATCATTCATAGTTTACCACATACTACATGATCATATATACATTCTACTATTACTACTAGAGGGGGGTGGGGATCTGCGGGCTCGAGGCGGCTACCAAAATGGACGGGCTCGCAAAGAGCGAGGCCGACGCGGTGGAGGAGCTCAGTCCTCCTCGTCGGAGCTGACAAGGTCGACGTACTTCTCCCTCTGCTCCTCGTGGATGCGCCGCCACTCGTCGTCCTTGTCCTTCGTGGCGAGGTTGACCGCAACCGCCTGCTTGAAAAGGAGGTCTTCGAGCTCCTCGTCGTGACGGTGGCGCTTCTCCTCCTCTCGCAAACTCCGTTCGGCAATGGCGGCCGCGACCGCGTCGACATCGCCGACGAAAGCTTCAGGCCCGACGACGCCTCAGCGCGCGATCTTCTCCGGCTCCTGCTCTACGGCGACAAGCTCGCCCTCCTCCGGCTGCTGCTTGACGGCGATGAGCTCCGCCCACTCCGTCTTCACGGGGAGAAGAGCCACGCGGGAAGAGGAAGAGCTCGCGGCGGAGGAAGAGCCCGCAGCCGAGGAGTGACGCCGGCGGCTCGAAGGCCTTGGTTGGTCCACTTCTTGCCCGCGCGCTTCCTCGTGCCGTCCGCGCGGACACACCCCTCGCGCTCGGCGTCGCCGCCCCCGCCGGAGCTGCGGCCGGAGCTCCACATACGGCTCCACATGGCGGCTAGAGGCGAAAGTGGGCTCACTGGCGGCGAGAAATGCGAGGGATGGAGTGGGGAATTGCGGCGAAACGCGGCAGCGGGGAGATAGGGTTTCGACCCGTATCTGCCCCGCAAACCCATAGTTATACGGCTTTGCGGGTGAGGTTTGTGAAGGAAATATGCCCTAGAGGCAATAATAAAGTTATTATTTATTTCCTTATTTCATGTTAAATGTTTATTATTCATGCTAGAATTGTATTAACTGGAAACTTAATACATGTGTGAATACATAGACAAAACAAAGTGTCCCTAGTATGTCTTTACTTGACTAGAACGTTTATCAAAGATGGTTATGTTTCCTAACCATAGACATGTGTTGTCATTTGATGAATGGGATCACATCATTAGGAGAATGATGTGATGGACAAGACTCATTCGTTAGCTTAGCATTATGATCGTTACAGTTTCATTGCTACTGCTTTCTTCATGACTTATACATGTTCCTCAGACTATGAGATTATGCAACTCCCGAATACCGGAGGAACACCTTCTGTGCTATCAAACATCACAACGTAGGTGATTATAAAGATGATCTACATGTGTCTCCGATGGTGTTTGTTGAGTAGGCATAGATCGAGATTAGGATTTGTCACTCCGTGTATCGGAGAGGTATCTCTGGGCCCTCTCGGTAATGCACATCACTCTAAGCCTTGCAAGCATTGTGACTAATGAGTTAGTTGCGGGATGATGCATTAAGGAATGAGTAAAGAGACTTGCTGGTAACGAGATTGAACTAGGTATGAGGATACCGACGATCGAATCTCGGGCAAGTAACATACCGGTGACAAAGGGAACAACGTATGTTGTTATGCGGTTTGACCGATAAAGATCTTCATAGAATATGTAGGAACCAATATGAGCATCCAGGTTCCGCTATTGGTTATTGACCGGAGATGAGTCTCGGTCATGTCTACATAGTTCTCGAACCTGTAGGGTCTGCACGCTTAACGTTCTGTGATGATCGGTATTATGAGCTTATGTGTTTTGATGTACCGAAGGTAGTTTGGAGCCCCGAATGTGATCACGGACATGACGAGGAGTCTCGAAATGGTCGAGACATAAAGATTAATATATTGGATGGCTACATTCGGACACCAGAAGG
>NC_057794.1:322742104-322758342 GCF_018294505.1 Triticum aestivum
GGAACCCCCCGGGGACTAATGGGCCTTAATGGGCCCTAGTGGAGAGAGAGAGGGGCCGGCCAGGGCAGGCCGCGCACCCCTCCCCTTGAGTACGAATAGGACAAGGAAGGGGGGCGGTGCCCACCTTGCATTTCCCCTCTGCCACTCCTTCCTCCCCCCTCCTAGTGGGACTAGGAAAGGGGAGTCCTACTCCCACTAGGAGGGGGACTCCTCCTCTTGGTGCGCCCTCCTAGGGCCGGCCAGCCTCCCCCTTGATCCTTTATATACGGGGGCAGGGGCACCCCATGATAGACAAGTTGATCATTGATCTCTTAGCCGTGTGCGGTGCCCCCCTCCACCATAATCCACCTCGGTTATATCATAGCGGTGCTTAGGCGAAGCCCTGTTCCGGTAGCTTCATCAACATCGTCATCACGCCGTCGTGCTGACGGAACTCTCCCTCGAAGCTCTACTGGATCGTGAGTTTGTGGGACGTCACCGAGCTGAACGTCTGCAGATCGCGGAGGTGTTGTACGTTCGGTACTACGATCGGTCGATCATGAAGACGTACGACTACATCAACCATGTTGTCATAACACTTCCGCTTACGGTCTACGAGGGTACGTGGACGACACTCTCCCCTCTTGTTGCTATGCATCACCATGATCTTGCGTGTGCGTAGGAAAAATTTTAAAATTACTGCATTCCCCAACAGAGGCATCCGAGCCAGGTTTATGCGTAGATGTTATATGCACGAGTAGAACACAAAGGAGTTGTGGGCGTGGGTATATAAATATTGCTTGCCGTCACTAGTTGATTCTTGATTCAACGGCATTGTTGGACGAAGCGGCTCAGACTAACATTACGCGTATGCTTATGCGAGACTGGTTCTTCCAACGTGCTTCGCACATAGGTGGCTAGTGGGTGTCTGTTTCTCCAACTTTAGTTGGATTGGATTCAATGAACAGGGTTCTTTTTGAAGATCAAAAAGCAATCACTATACCGCGTTGTGGTTTTTGATGCGTAGGTAAGAACGGTTCTTGCTCAGCCCGTAGCAGCCACGTAATACTTGCAATAACAAAGTAGAGGACGTCTAACTTGTTTTTGCAGGGCATGTTGTGATGTGATATGGTCAAGACATGATGAGATATAAATTATTGTATGAGAAAATCATGTTTTGTTAAAGTTGTCGTCAACTGGCAGGAGCCTTATGGTTGTCTCTTCATTGCATAAGATGCAAGCGCCATATAATTACTTTACTTTATCGCTATGCGATAGCAATAGTTGGTTAGACGACCATGTGACGACACGTTGATAGAGATCAAGATGATGGAGATCATGGTGTCATGCCGGTGATGATAGAGATCATGACGGTGTTTTGGAGATGGAGATCAAAGGCACAAGATGATGATGGCCATATCATGTCACATATTTTGATTGCATGTGATGTTTATCCTTTATGTATCTTATTTTGCTTAGTTTGGCGGTAGCATTATAAGATGATCTCTCACTAAATTTCAAGGTATAAGTGTTCTCCTTGAGTATGCACCGTTGCGATAGTTCGTCGTGCCGAGACACCACGTGATGATCGGGTGTGATAAGATCTACGTTCACATTTAATGCACACACGGAATACTCGGGTTAAACTTGACAAGCCTAGCACATGCAGATATGGCCTCGGAACACTGGAGACCGAAAGGTCGAGCGTGAATCATATATTAGATATGATCAACATAGTGATGTTCACCATTGAAAACTACTCCATCTCACGTGATGATCGGACATGGTTTAGTTGATTTGGATCACGTGATCATTTAGATTACTAGAGGGATGTCTATCTAAGTGGGAGTTCTGAAGTAATATGATTAATTGAACTTTAATTTATCATGAACTTAGTCCTGATAGTATTTGCATAACTATGTTGTAGATAAATAGCTCATGATATAGCTCCTCGTTTATTTTTGATATGTTCCTAGAGAAAAACTATGTTGAAAGATGTTAGTAGCAATGATGCGGACTAGCTTCATGATCTGAGGATTATCCTCAATGCTGCACAGAAATATTATGTCCTTGATGCACCACTAGGTGACAGACCTATTGCAGGAGCAGATGCAGAGTTATGAACGTTTGGTAAAGCTCGGTATGATGACTACTTGATAGTTTAGTGCACCATGCTTTACGGCTTAGAACCGGGACTTCAAAAACATTTTGAATGCCATGGATCATATAAGATGTTCCAAGAGCTGAATTTTGTATTTCAGACTCATGCCCGAGTCAAGAGGTATGAGACCTCTGACGAGTACTTTGCCTACAAGGTGGAGGAGAATAGCTCAACCAGTGAGCATGTGCTCAGATTGTCTGAGTACTACAATCGCTTGAATCAAGTGGGAGTTAATCTTCCAGATAAAAAGGTGATTGGCAGAGTTCTCTACTCACTATCACCAAGTTACTGGAACTTCATGATGAACTATAATATGCAAGGGATGACGAAAACGATTCTCGAGCTCTTCGTGATGCTGAAATCGACGAAGGTAGAAATCAAGAAAAGCATCAAATGTTGATGGTTGACAAAACCACTAGTTTCAAGTAAAAGGGTAAGGGAAAGAAAGGGAACTGCAAGAAGAATGGCAAGCAAGTTGCCATGCCCATAAAGAAGCCCAAAGCTAGACCCAAGCCTGAAACTGAGTGCTTCTACTGCAAAAGAAATGGTCACTGGAAGTGGAACTGCCCTAGATACTTGGCGGATAAGAAGGATGACATAGTGAACAAAGGTATATTGGATATACATGTTATTGATGTGTACTTTACTAGTGTTTATAGCAACCCCTCAATATTTGATACTGTTTTCAGTTGCTAAGAGTAGTGCTACCTCTTGAGCACTGCGTTGGATTTCCCTGAAGAGGAGAGGATGATGCAGCAAAGTAGCGTAAGTATTTCCCTCAGTTTTTGAGAACCAAGGTATCAATCCAGTAGGAGGCTACGCGCGAGTCCCTTGTACCTACACAAAAACAATAGCTCAATGCAACCAACGCGCTTAGGGGTTGTCAATACCTTCACGGTCACTTACGAAAGTGAGATCTGATAGAGATGACAAATAATATTTTTGGTATTTTTGGTATAGAGATGCAAAGTAAAAAGTAAAAGCAAAGTAAATAGCAAAACAAGATTAAAGTAATGGAGATTGATATGATGAGAATAGACCCGGGGGCCATAGGTTTCACTAGTGGCTTCTCTCAAGAGCATAAGTATTCTACGGTGGGTGAACAAATTACTGTTGAGCAATTGACAGAATTGAGCATAGTTATGAGAATATCTAGGCATGATCATGTATATAGGCATCACGTCCATGACAAGTAGACCGAAACGATTCTGCATCTACTACTATTACTCCACTCATCGACCGCTATCCAGCATGCATCTAGAGTATTAAGTTAAAAACAGAGTAACGCCTTAAGCAAGATGACATGATGTAGAGAGATAAATTCATGCAATATGAAATAAACCCCATCTTGTTATCCTCGATGGCAACAATGCAATACGTGCCTTGCTGCACCTTCTGTCACTGGGAAAGGACACCGCAAGATCGAACCCAAAGCTAAGCACTTCTCCCATGGCAAGAACTATCAATCTAGTTGGCCAAACCAAACGGATAATTCGAAGAGACTTGCAAACATAACCAATCATACATAAAATAATTTAGAGAAGATTCAAATATTATTCATAGATAGACTTGATCATAAACCCACAATTCATCGGTCTCAACAAACACATCGCAAAAAGAAGATTACATCGAATAGATCTCCACGAGAGAGGGGGAGAACTTTGTATTGAGATTCAAAGAGAGAGAAGAAGCCATCTAGCTACTAACTATGGACCCTAAGGTCTGAGGTAAACTACTCACACTTCATTGGAGAGGCTATGATGATGTAGAAGCCCTCCGTGATGACGGCCCTCTTCCGGCGGAGCTCCGGAACAGGCCCCAAGATGGGATCTCGTGGATACAGAAAGTTGCGGTGGTGGAATTAGGTTTTTGGCTCCTGTTCTGATTGTTTCGGGGTACGTGGGTATATATAGGAGGAAGAAGTACGTCGGTGGAGCTCCGAGGGGCCCACGAGGCAGGGGCGCGCCCTAGGGGGGGCGCCCCCACCCTCGTGACCGCCTCTTTTGTTCCTTAGAGTAGGGTCCAAGTCTCCTGGATCACGTTCGGTGAGAAAATCAGGTTCCCGAAGGTTTTATTCCGTTTGGACTCCGTTTGATATTCTGTTTCTTCGAAACACTGAAATAGGCAAAAAACAGTAATTCTGGGCTGGGCCTCCGGTTAATAGGTTAGTCCCAAAAGTAATATAAAAGTGGAAAATAAAGCCCAATATAGTCCAAAACAGTAGATAATATAGCATGGAGCAATCAAAAATTATAGATACGTTGGAGATGTATCAAGCATCCCCAAGCTTAATTCCTGCTCGTCCTCGAGTAGGTAAATGATAAAAAGAGAATTTTTGATGCGGAGTGGTACTTGGCATAATTTTAATGTAATTCTTCTTAATTGTGGTATGAATATTCAGATCCGAAAGATTCAAGACAAAAGTTCATATTGACATAAAAATGATAATACTTCAAGCATACTAACTAAGCAATTATGTCTTCTCAAAATAACATGGCCAAAGAAAGTTCATCCCTAAAAAATCATATAGTTTAGTCATGTTTCATTTTCGTCGCACAAGAATGCTCTCATCATGCACAACCCCGATGACAGGCCAAGCAATTGTTTCATACTTTAGTAATCTCAAACCTATAAACTTTCACGCAATATATGAGCGCGAGCCATGGACATAGCACTATGAGTGGAATAGAATATAACGAGGGGGGTTATGTGGAGAAGACAAAAAAAGAAGAAAGTCTCACATCAACGAGGCTAATCAATGGGCTATGGAGATGCCCACCGATTGATGTTAATGCAAGGAGTAGGGATTGCCATGCAGCGGATGCACTAGAGCTATAAATGTATGAAAGCTCAACAAAAGAAACTAGTGTGTGTGCATCCAACTTGCTTGCTCACGAAGACCTAGGGCACCTGAGAGGCCCATTGTTGGAATATACAAGCCAAGTTCTATAATGAAAAATTCCCACTAGTATATGAAAGTGATAACATGAGAGACTCTCTACTATGAAGATCATGGTGCTACTTTGAAGCACAAGTGTGGTAAAAGGATAGTAACATTGTCCCTTCTCTCTTTTTCTCTCTTTTTTTTGGGCCTTTTATTTTTTATGGCCTTTCTCTCTTTCTTTTTTTGGGCCTTCTCTTTTTTATGTCATTTCTTTTTTTTATTCCTCACTTGGGACAATGCTCTAATCATGATGATCATCGCACTTCTATTTATTTACAACTCAATGATTACAACTCGATACTAGAACAAAGATGACTCTATATGAATGCCTCTGGCGGTGTACCGGGATATGCAATGAACCAAGAGTGACACGTATGAAAGAATTATGAACGGTGGCTTTGCCACAAATACTATGTCAACTACATGATCATGCTAAGCAATATGACAATGATGAATGTGTCACGATGAACGGAATGATGGAAAGTTGCATGGCAATATATCTCGGAATGGCTATGGAAATGCCATAATAGGTAGGTATGGTGGCTGTTTTGAGGAAGATATAAGGAGGTTTATGTGTGAAAGAGCGTATCATATCACGGGGTTTGGATGCATTGGCGAAGTTTGCGCCAACTCTCAATGTGAGAAAGGGCAATGCACGGTACCGAAGAGGCTAGCAAGGATGGAAGGGTGAGAGTGCGTATAATCCATGGACTCAACATTAGTCATAAAGGACTCACATACTTATTGCAAAAATCTACAAGTCATAAAAAACATTGGCACTACGCGCATGCTCCTAGGGGGATAGATTGGTAGGAAAAGACCATCGCTCGTCCCCGACTGCCACTCATAAGGAAGACAATCAAATAACACCTCATGTTTCAAATTTGTAGCATAACGTTTACCATACATGCATGCTACGGGACTTGCAAACCTCAACACAAGTATTTATCAATTTCACAACTACTCAACTAGCATGACTTTGATATTATTACCTCCATGTCTCAAAACAATCATCAAGCATCAAATTTTTCTTAGTATTCAACACACTCATAAGAAAGTTTTATTATTAATCTTGCATACCAAGCATAGTAGTATTTTAAGAAAATTACCATGCTATTAAGACTCTCAAAATAATCTAAGTGAAGCATGAGAGATCAATAGTTTCTATAAAACAAATCCACCACCGTGCTCTAAAAGATATAAGTGAAGCACTAGAGCAAAACTATAAAGCTCAAAAGATATAAGGGAAGCACATAGAGTATTCTTTCAAATTCAAAATCATGTATGGCTCTCTCAAAAGGTGTGTACAGAAAGGATGATTGTGGTAGACTAACCAGCAAAGACTAAAATCATAAAATATGCTCCAAGCAAAACACATATCATGTGGTGAATAAAAATATAGCTCCAAGTAAAGTTACCGATAGAAGTAGACGAAAGAGGGGATGCCTTCCGGGGCATCCCCAAGCTTTGGCTTTTAGGTGTCCTTAGATTATCTTGGGGGTGCCATGGGCATCCCCAAGCTTAGGTTCTTGCCACTCCTTGTTCCATAATCCATCTAATCTTTACCCAAAACTTGAAAACTTCACAACACAAAACTTAAAGTAGAAAACTCGTGAGCTCCGTTAGCGAAAGAAAACAAAAGACCACTTCAAGGTACTGTAATGAACTCATTCTTTATTTATATTGGTGTTAAACCTACTGTATTCCAACTTCTTTATGGATTATAAACTATTTTACTAGCCATAGATTCATCAAAATAAGCAAACAACACACGAAAAACAGAATCTGTCAAAAACAGAACAGTCTGTAGTAATCTGTAGCTAGCGCAATATCTGGAACCCCAAAAATTCTAAAATAAATTGCTGGACGTGAGGGATTTATCTATTAATCATATTAAAAAAGAATTAACTAAATATCACTCTCCAAAAAAAATGACAGCAGTTCTCGTGAGTGCTAAAGTTTCTGTTTTTTACAGCAAGTTCAACAAGACTTTCCCCAAGTCTTCCCAACGGTTCTACTTGGCACAAACACTAATTAAACACAAAAAACACAACCAAAACAGAGGCTAGATAAATTATTTATTACTAAACAGGAGCAAAAATCAAGGAATAAAAATAAAATTGGGTTGCCTCCCAACAAGCGCTATCTTTTAACGCCCCTAGCTAGGCATAACAAGCAAGAATAGATCTAGGTATTGCCATCTTTGGTAGGCAATCCATAAGTGGCTCTCATGATAGATTCATATGGTAATTTTATTTTATTTCTAGGGAAGTGTTCCATGCCCTTTTTTTAATGGAAATTGAAATCTAATATTCCCTTCCTTCATATCAATAATTGCACCAACCGTTCTAAGGAAAGGTCTACCAAGAATAATAGGGCAAGACGGATTGCAATCTATATCAAGAACGATAAAATCTACAGGCACATAATTACTATTTGCAACAATAAGAACATCATTAATTCTTCCCATAGGTTTCTTAATAGTGGAAATCGCAAGATGCAAGTTTAGAGAGCAATCATCAACATCACGGAAATCTAGCAAATCACACAAAGTTTTGGGAATAGTAGAGACACTAGCACCCAAATCACACAAAGCATAAAACTCATAATATTTAATTTTAATTTTAATAGTAGGTTCCCACTCATCATAAAGTTTTCTAGGGATAGACACTTTGAACTCAAGTATTTCTTCATAAGATTGCATCAAGGCATCAACGATATGTTCGGTAAAGGCTTTATTTTGACTATAAGCATGAGGTGATTTTAAGAAGGATTGCAACAAGGAAATACAATCAATTAAAGAGCAATTTTCATAATTAAATTCCTTGAAATCCAATATAGTGGGTTTAGCATCATCTAGGGTTTTATTTCTTTTATTCCCACTTTTATCAATTTCACCATCAAGATCTAAATACTCCGAATTTTTAGAATGCCTTCTAGGTAAAGGTGGATCATATTCAGTCCCATCATTATCAAGATTAATATTTCAAAATAAAGATTTAATAGGGGACACATCAATAACTTTTAGATCTTCATCATTATTTTCATAGGAACTAGAAGAACACGCTTTTATAAAGGCATCTTTCTTAGCACGCATCCTAGCGGTTCTTTCTTTGCAGTCATCAATGGAAATTCTCATGGCTTTGAGACACTCATTGATATCATGCTTAGGTGGAATAGATCTAAGTTTCAAAGAATCAACATCAAGAGCAATTCTATCAATGTTCCTAGCCAAATCATCAATCTTAAGCAATTTTTCTTCAATCATAGCATTAAAATTCTTTTGCGAAGAAATAAATTCTTTAATATTAGATTCAAAATTAGAGGGCATCTTATTATAATTTCCATAAGAATTGTTGTAGGAATTACCATAATTATTAGAGGGATTACTAGGATAAGGCCTAGGATTAAAATTTCCTCTATATGCGTTGTTACCAAAACTGTTCCTGCCAACAAAATTCACATCCATAGATTCATTGTTATTCTCAATCAAAGTAGACAAGGGCATATCATTAGGATTAGAAGAAACACTCTTATTAGCAAATAATTTCATAAGTTCATCCATCTTTCCACTCAAAATATTAATTTCTTCTATCGCATGCACCTTTTTATTAGTAGATCTTTCAGTATGCCATTGAGAATAATTAACCATAATATTATCTAGGAGTTTAGTAGCATCTCCTAAAGTGATTTCCATAAAAGTGCCTCCCACGGCCGAATCTAAAAGATTTCTATAAGCAAAATTCAATCTGGCATAAAATTTTTGTATAATCATCCACAAATTCAAACCATGAGTAGGGCAATTACGTATCATTAATTTCATTCTCTCCCAAGCTTGTGCGACATGTTCATGATCAAGTTGTTTAAAATTCATAATATCGTTTCTAAGAGAGATGATCATAGCGGGAGGAAAATACTTAGAGATAAAAGCATCTTTGCACTTGTTCCATGAATCAATACTATTTTTAGGCAAAGATGAAAACCAAGCTTTAGCACGATCTCTAAGCGAAAAAGGAAATAGCTTCAATTTAACAATATCATTATTGACATCTTTCTTCTTTTGCATGTCACACAAATCAACGAAGCTATTAAGATGGGTAGCGGCATCTTCACTAGGAAGGCCAGAAAATGGATCTTTCATGACAAGATTCAGCAAAGCAGCATTAATTTCACAAGATTCAACATTGGTAAGAGGAGCAATCGGAGTGCTAAGGAAGTCATTATTGTTGGTATGGGTGAAGTCACACAATTTAGTATTATCTTGAGCCATCGCGACAAACAAGCAATCCAACACACGAGCAAACAAAAAGCAAACGGGCAAAAAGAGGCAAATATAGAGGGAGGATAGAGAGAGAGGGCGAATAAAACGGCAAGGGTGAAGTGGGGGAGAGGAAAACGAGAGGCAAATGGCAAATAATGTAATGCGGGAGATAGGGATTGTGATGGGTACTTGGTATGTTGACTTTTGTGTAGACCTCCCCGGCAACGATGCCATAAATTCTTCTTGCTACCTCTTGAGCACTGCGTTGGATTTCCCCGAAGAGGAGAGGATGATGCAGCAAAGTAGTGTAAGTATTTCCCTCAGTTTTTGACAACCAAGGTATCAATCCAGTAGGAGGCTACGCGCGAGTCCCTCGTACCTACACAAAAACAATAGCTCAACGCAACCAACATGCTTAGGGGTTGTCAATACCTTCACGGTCACTTACGAAAGTGAGATCTGATAGAGATGATAAATAATATTTTTGGTATAGAGATGCAAAGTAAAAAGTAAAAGCAAAGCAATAATAAAGGGATGGAGATTGATATGATGAGAAAGAGACCTAGGGGCCATAGGTTTCACTAGTGGCTTCTCTCAAGAGCATAAGTATTCTACGGTGGATGAACAAATTACTGTTGAGCAATTGACAGAATTGAGCATAGTTATGAGAATATCTAGGTATGATCATGTATATAGGCATCACGTCCGAGACAAGTAGACCGACTCCTGCCTGCATCTACTACTATTACTCCACTCATCGACCGCTATCCAGCATGCATCTAGAGTATTAAGCTAAAAATAGAGTAACGCCTTAAGCAAGATGACATGATGTAGAGGGATAGTTTCATGCAATATGATAAAACCCCATCTTGTTATCCTCGATGGCAACAATACAATACGTGCCTTACTGCCCCTTCTATCACTGGAAAAGGGCACCGCAAGATCGAACCCAAAGCTAAGCACTTCTCCCATGGCAAGAAAAACCAATCTAGTAGGCCAAACCAAACTGATAATTCGAAGAGACTTGCAAAGATAACTAATACGTCTCCAACGTATCTATAATTTTTGATTGCTCCATGATATATTATCTACTGTTTTGGACTATATTGGGCTTTGTTTTCCACTTTTATATTACTTTTGGGACTAACCTATTAACCGGAGGCCCAACCCAGAATTACTGTTTTTTGCCTATTTCAGTGTTTCGAAGAAACGGAATATCAAACGGAGTCCAAACGGAATAAAACCTTCGGGGACGTGATTTTCTCACCGAACGTGATCCAGGAGACTTGGACCCTGCTCTAAGGAACAAAAGAGGCGGTCACGAGGGTGGGGGCACCCCCCCTAGGGCATGCCCCTGCCTCGTGGGCCCCTCAGAGCTCCACCGACGTACTTCTTCCTCCTATATATACCCACGTACCCCGAAACGATCAGAACAGGAGCCAAAAACCTAATTCCACCACCGCAACTTTCTGTATCCACGAGATCCCATCTTGGGGCCTGTTCCGGAGCTTCGCCGGAAGAGGGCCGTCATCACGGAGGGCTTCTACATCATCATAGCCTCTCCGATGAAGTGTGAGTAGTTTACCTCAGACCTTAGGGTCCATAGTTAGTAGCTAGATGGCTTCTTCTCTCTCTTTGAATCTCAATACAAAGTTCTCCCCCTCTCTCGTGGAGATCTATTCGATGTAATCTTTTTTTTTGCGGTGTGTTTGTTGAGACCGATGAATTGTGGGTTTATGATCAAGTCTATCTATGAATAATATTTGAATCTTCTCTAAATTATTTTATGTATGATTGGTTATTTTTGCAAGTCTCTTCGAATTATCCGTTTGGTTTGGCCAACTAGATTGATAGTTCTTGCCATGGGAGAAGTGCTTAGCTTTGGGTTCGATCTTGCGGTGTCCTTTCCCAGTGACAGAAGGGGCAGCAAGGCACGTATTGCATTGTTGCCATTGAGGATAACAAGATGGGGTTTATTTCATATTGCATGAATTTATCTCTCTACATCATGTCATCTTGCTTAAGGCGTTACTCTGTTTTTAACTTAATACTCTAGATGCATGCTGGATAGCGGTCGATGAGTGGAGTAATAGTAGTAGATGCAGAATCGTTTCGGTCTACTTGTCATGGACGTGATGCCTATATACATGATCATGCCTAGATATTCTCATAACTATGCTCAATTCTGTCAATTGCTCAACAGTAATTTGTTCACCCACCGTAGAATACTTATGCTTTGAGAGAAGCCACTAGTGAAACCTATGGCCCCCGGGTCTATTCTCATCATATCAATCTCCATTACTTTAATCTTGTTTTGTTATTTACTTTGCTTTTACTTTTTACTTTGCATCTCTATACCAAAAATACCAAAAATATTATATCTATCAGATCTCACTCTCGTAAGTGACCGTGAAGGGATTTACAACCCCTAATCGCGTTGGTTGCGAGTAGCTATCGTTTTGTGCAGGTACGAGGGACTTGAGCGTGCCCTCCTACTGGATTGATACCTTGGTTCTCAAAAACTGAGGGAAATACTTACGCTACTCTGCTGCATCATCCTTTCCTCTTCGGGGAAATCCAACGCAAGCTCAAGAGGTAGCAAGAAGAAATTTTGGCGCCGTTGCGGGGAGTCTACGCAAAAAGTCAACATACCAAGTACCCATCACAATCTCTATCTCTCGCATTACATTATTTTCCATTTGCCTCTCGTTTTCCTCTCCCCCCAATTCACCCTTACCGTTTTATTCACCCTCTCTCTATCCTCCCTCTCTATTTGCCTCTTTTTGCCCGTTTGCCCTTGTTTGCTCGTGTGCTAGTTTGTTTGCTTGTTTGTCGCGATGGCTCAAGATACTACCAAATTGTGTGACTTCACAAATACCAATAATAATGATTTCCTTAGCACTCCGATTGCTCCTCTTTCCAATACTGAATCTTGTGAAATCAATACTGCTTTGTTGAATCTTGTTATGAAAGATCAATTCGCCGGCCTTCCTAGTGAAGATGCTGCTACTCATCTGAAGAGCTTCGTTGATTTATGTGATATGCAAAAGAAAAAAGATGTCAATAATGATGTCGTTAAATTGAAGCTATTTCCTTTTTCGCTTAGAGATTGTGCTAAAGCTTGGTTTTCGTCTTTGCCTAAAAATAGTATTGATTCTTGGAACAAGTGCAAAGATGCTTTTATCTCTAAGTTTTTCCCTCCCGCTAAGATCATCTCTCTTAGAAACGATATTATGAACTTTAAACAACTTGATCATGAACATGTTGCACAAGCTTGGGAGAGAATGAAATTAATGATACGTAATTGCCCTACTTATGGTTTGAATTTGTGGATGATTAAACAAAAATTTTATGCCGGATTGAATTTTGCTTCTAGAAATCTTTTAGATTCGGTCATGGGAGGTACTTTTATGGAAATCACTTTAGGAGATGCTAATAAACTCCTAGATAATATTATGGTTAATTATTCTCAATGGCATACTGAAAGAACTTCTAATAAAAAAGTGCATGCGATAGAAGAAATCAATGTTTTGAGTGGAAAGATGGATGAACTTATGAAATTATTTGCTACTAAGAGTGTTTCTTTTGATCGCAATGATATGCCTTTGTCTACTTTGATTGAGAATAATAATGAATCTATGGATGTGAACTTTGTTGGTAGGAATAATTTTGGTAACAATGCTTATAGAGGGAATTTTAATCCTAGGCCATATCCTAGTAATCCTTCTAATAATTATGGGAATTCCTACAACAACTCTTATGGAAATTATAATAAGATGCCCTCTGAATTAGAGAATAGTGTTAAAGAGTTTATGAATTCACAAAAGAATTTTAATGCTTTGCTTGAAGAGAAATTGCTTAAAGTTGATGAATTGGCTAGGAGCGTTGATAGAATTTCTCTTGAGGTTGATTCTTTAAAGCTTAGATCTATTCCTCCTAAGCATGATATCAATGAGTCTCTCAAAGCCATGAGAATTTCCATTGATGAGTGCAAGGAAAGAACCGCTAGGATGTGTGCCTCCAAAGATGCCTTTATTAAAGCGTGTTCTTCCAATTCCTTTGAAAATCAAGGTGAAGATCTAAAAGTTATTGATGTGTCTCCTATTAAATCTTTGTTTTGCAATAAGAATCTTGATGAAATTGAATATGATCTTCCTTTACCTAGAAGGCATTCTAAAAATTCGGAGTATTTAGATCTTTGTGATGAAATTGATGAAAGTGGGATTGAAAGAAATAAAAATCTAGATGTTGCTAAACCCACTATATTGGATTTCAAGGAATTTAATTAGGAAAGTTGCTATTTAATTGATTGTATTTCCTTGTTGCAATCCTTGCTAAATTCTCCACATGCTTATAATCAAAATAAAGCCTTCACCAAACATATTGTTGATGCCTTGATGAAATCTTATGAAGAAAAACTTGAGTTGAAAGTTTCTATCCCTAGAAAACTCTATGATGAGTTGGAACCAACTATTAAAATTAAAATTAAAGATCATGAGTTTTATGCTTTGTGTGATTTGGGTGCTAGTGTCTCCACTATCCCAAAACTTTGTGTGATTTGCTAGATTTCCGTAATTTTGATGATTGCTCTCTAAACTTGCATCTTGCGGATTCTACTATTAAGAAACCTATGAGAAGGATTAATGATGTTCTTATTGTTGCGAATCGAAATTATGTGCCCGTAGATTTCATTGTTCCTGATATAGATTGCAATCCTTCTTGCCCTATTATTCTTGGTAGACCTTTCCTTAGAACGGTTGGTGCGATTATTGATATGAAGGAAGGGAATATTAGATTTCAATTTCCATTAAAAAGGGAATGGAACACTTTCCAAGAAAGAAAATAAAATTGCCATATGAAACTATCATGAGAGCCACTTTTGGATTACCTACCAAAGATGGCAATACCTAGATCTATCTTTGCTTGTTATGCCTAGCTAGGGGCATTAAACGATAGAGCTTGTTGGGAGGCAACCCAATTTTATTTTTATTCCTTACTTTTTGCTCCTGTTTAGTAATAAGTAAATTATTTATCCTATGTTTTGGTTGTGTCTTTTATGTTTAATTAATGTTTGTGCCAAGTAGAACCGTTGGGAAGACTTGGGGAAAGTCTTGTTGAACTTGCTGTAAAAAACAGAAACTTTAGCGCTCACGAGAACTGCTGTCATTTTTATTTGGAGAGTGATATTTAGTTAATTATTTTTGCATATGATTAATAGATAAATTCCTCACGTCCAGCAATTTATTTTAGAATTTTTTGGGTTCCAGATCTTGCGCTAGCTACAGATTACTACAGACTGTTCTGTTTTTGACAGATTCTGTTTTTCGTGTGTTGTTTGCTTATTTTGATGAATCTATGGCTAGTAAAATAGTTTATAATCCATATAGAAGTTGGAATACAGTAGGTTTAACACCAATATAAATAAAGAATGATTTCATTACAGTACCTTGAAGTGGTCTTTTGTTTTCTTTCGCTAACGGAGCTCACAAGTTTTCTGCCTTAAGTTTTGTGTTGTGAAGTTTTCAAGTTTTGGGTAAGGATTTGATGTATTATGGAACAAGGAGTAGCAAGAGCCTAATATTTGGGATGACCATGGCACCCCCAAGATAATCTAAGGACACCTAAAAGACAAAGCTTGGGGATGCCCCGGAAGGCATCCCCTCTTTCGTCTACTTCTATCGGTAACTTTACTTGGAGCTATATTTTTATTCACCAACATGATATTTGTTTTGCTTGGAGCGTCTTGTATTATTTTTGTCTTTATTTGTTAGTGTGCCACAATCATCCTTGCTGTACACACCTTTTGAGAGAGCCATACATGAATTAAAATTTGATAGAATACTCTATGTGCTTCACTTATATCTTTTGAGCTAAGTAGTTTTGCTCTATGTGCTTCACTTATATCTTTTGAGCTATGTAATTTTGCTCTATACGCTTCACTTAGATCTTTTAGAGCACGGTGGTGGATTTGTTTTAAAGAAACTATTGATCTCTCATGCTTCACTTAAATTATTTTGAGAGTCTCTTAATAGCATGGTAATTTGCTTAATAATAATATGCTTGGTATTCAAGATTTGTGAAACTTTCTTTTGAGTGTGTTGAATACTGAGAAAAGATTGGAGCATGATAATTGTTTTGAGATATGGAGGTGATAATATCAAAGTCATGCTAGTTGAGTAGTTGTGAATTTAAAGAATACTTGTGTTGAAGTTTGTGATTCCCGTAGCATGCACGTATGGTGAACCGTTATGTGATGAAGTCGGAGCATGATTTATTTATTGATTGTCTTCCTTATGAGTGGCGGTCAGGGACGAGCGATGGTCTTTTCCTACCAATCTATCCCCCTAGGAGCATGAACGTAATACTTTGCTTTGATAACTTCTAGATTTTTGCAATAAGTATATGAGTTCTTTATGGCTAATGTTGAGTCCATGGATTATACGCACTCTCGCCCTTCCACCTTTGCTAGCCTCTCTAATACCGCACACCTTTCGCCGGTATCATACACCTACCTATTATGGTATTTCCATAGACATTCTGAGATATATTGCCATGCAACTTTCCACCGTTCCGTTTATTATGACACACTCCATCATTGTCATATTGCTAGCATGATCATGTAGTTGACACCGTATTTGTGGCAAAGCCACCGTTCATAATTCTTTCATACATGTCACTCTTGATTCATTGCATATCCTAGTACATCGCCGGAGGCATTCATATAGAGTCATATTTTGTTCTAAGTATCGAGTTGTAATTGTTGAGTTGTAAGAAAAATAAAAGTGTGATGATCATCATTATTAGAGCATTGTCCTAGTGAGGAAAGAATAATGGAGACTATGATTCCCCCACAAGTCGGGATGAGACTCCGGACGAAAAAAAAAGAGGCCAAA